>NW_007729155.1:177647-180730 GCF_000696425.1 Galeopterus variegatus
GCGATCCCGTTGCCGGTCCCCGGTACGGGCGCGACACCGAGGGTTGCGATCCCATTACCGGGCAGTAAAAAAGACAAAAAGGAAAAAAAAAAAAAAGAAAGAAAGCATTAAGAAATGACTACGTATTTAAGACAGAGTTTTGTAAAAAATTTTTCGGTAAAAAGTAGAACTGAAGTGGTATGACAGACTAAAAGGAAACCAGACCCACAAAAGAAATTTTAAAAACCAAAACACTGTTTTTACATATTTAGAGAGAAACACAGGGAGACCTGAGGCAAATGGGAAGAAGCCAGTGAAGATTCAGAGATAGAAGTAGTCAACGCAAGGTACGAGAGGCAGCCAGAAGACAGACCACCAATACTGCTGGTATAGGGGGTGAGGAGTTGGGACTTTAGGGAGTTTAGCCTTGGTAGGGAGAAAGGGATGCCTCCACCCTTTTAAATAAAAGTGGATGTGAACACAGCAAGAGTCTAAGGCTATATGACAATGGTAGAATGTGGAATAAATATCTGGAAGCTCCTCCAGCTAGATACAAAAACCTGATTAATATAAACAATACCTTCTAGCAGAAGAACAGATTCAAGTGTTCAAAGTGGCTACCAGTGTTAAGAATCAATAACTTAATGATATCCAAAGATAATATAAAATGTAGTCTAATTGTTTAAAGATACAATTAACTTTTGTTGCTCATTTTGTCTTATAACCAGCAATCTTTGACATCTCAATTTGGTATCTCAAAATCAAATACAATAAGACATATATAAGAATATGTTTATTATACATAAATCTGTTATGATTCAGACTTGAGAGGGAAAATGCATATTTTTCCTTCTTATCATGGAAGGCATTATAAAATTCACGTTAACAAGATGGAAGCACGGTGAGAAATGTCAAACTTCANGGCATGTTTCTGAAAGCTTTAAAAGGACAGCACTTGAGAGTCTCTCTCTCTTTGCTCTGCCAACTTCTGCCACATGAGACCCCTGGGTCACTGTTGCCACCACCAAGACCCTCACCAGATGTGTTTCCTGGACTTTGGACTTTCCAGCCTCCAAAACTGTAAGCAATATACACTGTTTCTTTTTAAATTACCCAGTTCCAAGTATTTTGTTATAAGCAGCAGAAACAGACTAATACAATGGGGAAGGTAGGAATAAAGACTGTAACAACTTTACCTTTACCATACTTAATGAACTTGGACTTTATAAAGTTTTCAAAAATGTTCAAAAATGCCCATATCAGTATAATGAATTCAGCTGACTTTTTGGTCTTTTCACTGACCAAGCTAATTTAGTACCCTGAAATCTCCATAAAATACAAACTCTCCTAGACTGACTGTCACGAATCATACAAAAAGAAAGCAACTGGGACTAAAGCCATAATTGTGGGATAGCTACCAAAATGTGATCACATAACTGGACAAACAACAGAAACATCCAATTTCTAGAAAATCATTTATGAATAAAAAGAAAGGTTGCAACGGTTAGTCATTGTCAAAGATTTTCAAGCACTCATCAACAATTTTCCAGGTGTGTAGCTTATACCCTTTTCAGGCAAAGGCCAGTTTATATAGTGAGCTGACCAAACACATCCATCACATAGTAATGACATGCAGAAACATGTTATTAACTTCTACCCCCCAAAAGCACTATTAGTTGTTTGCATCATTTTAGATAACATGACATAAATCTAAAAACTGCCCAGGAAAAAGAGACTGTGGAGGTCATGTGATCCAATTTAAAGATTAGAGGACGAAGGCACAAAGAAGTTATATGTCTCAGACATACAGCTGGTTAGTAGCAAAGCTGAGAACACCACTCTTCCAACTCCCTTCTCAGTGCCCTTCTCCCCCACCCTCATTTCTACCCCACCTCATGATGCAAATGTCGAACAGAGCTGGGCTGTATTTCCACATAAAGTAATGATATGGTGTTCTTTTTGAAATGTAAAATAAGATAACAGAATCTAAAAGGATGAATGAGCAGCAATTAAAAATATCTACTTGATATAAAATAATATTAATTTAAAACTATACCTTTACTGCTTCTGATGAGAGTATATTTTCCTTTTTGTGACTTGTGCTCATGGGCTCATTTTCAACACTGAAAAATAAAAACAACNTAAGAATAATAGAAAAAAGAGCATGGAGACCCAGCCTCCATATATATAAATATATTTGCCACCATATATATTTCCTGGATACATAAAGATGTGACTTTTTGGAGTAAATCTCCACAGGTGGAAAGCAGGCCTTCTGAAAATACAAGCCTGAATTTATCCAAGTTTGAAGACTGGAGATTCTTTTTAGTGAAAGTATAGCTATAATAGCAGACTGAGTAGGGAAACAAGCACAGACCAAGAGAAGAGAAGGAAGCAAAGACAGGAAAGTCTGATGAAGGTCAAGAGTGAGTAAAGAGGCAATAAGAGAGAATGACAGGAATTGGTAACCAAAGAAACGTCAAAGTCTGAAATCTCAGAGGTAACAGCCTTCCTGTGAAACAACATAAGGGCAAAGTTTCATATATAGGAATAGAAGTGAAAATGTTCAATAGGACAACTCAAGGCATGTAAAATCCAAAGAGGAGGAAGAAAGCTACAGAGCCTGTACAAGGGTAACCAGCAGGCTGGCTAACAATTGGTTGGAAAAGAGAAGTAGGTGAGAGATGTTATAAAACATGGAACAGAATGTAGTAGCCAGACTCACAAAGGAGTGAAGAAAGGAAAGCAAGGTAATCATGATGTTTTTCTTTCAATAAAATATTTATATTTTTTACTATGATGAGTATAGTGGATTGAACGACCCCCCAAAGTCATTAAAGTTTAATCCCCACTGTCACTGTTGGCAGGGTGGGAAATCCTACTACAGCATTGAAAGGTGGGGCCTTGAAGAGGTGACTGGATTGTAGGACCATGTCATAGTGAATGGATTAATACTGGTGGTCAGGGGCATGTTTCTGAAAGCTTTAAAAGGACAGCACTTGAGAGTCTCTCTCTCTTTGCTCTGCCAACTTCTGCCACATGAGACCCCTGGGTCACTGTTGCCACCACCAAGACCCTCACCAGATGTGTTTCCTGGACTTTGG
>NW_007729155.1:181936-183755 GCF_000696425.1 Galeopterus variegatus
TGGTGTTCTTTTTGAAATGTAAAATAAGATAACAGAATCTAAAAGGATGAATGAGCAGCAATCAAAAATATCTACTTGATATAAAATAATATTAATTTAAAACTATACCTTTACTGCTTCTGATGAGAGTACATTTTCCTTTTTGTGACTTGTGCTCATGGGCTCATTTTCAACACTGAAAAATAAAAACAACAGTTTCTTTTGAAATTAAAAGAGAATTACTAAACTCATACAGTTTCTGTATTTAAACCAAAAACTGAAAGGTCCTTTATCTGCAATGCTCAGAGTCACATACAAAATGTTATACTAAGATTATGTCAATTTGGATCTCTAAACTTGAAATACACATTCAAAAATGTTCATCCAGGCTTCAGAAATTTTTCTGAGTTCATTATGCTTCACATTTTCTTATATTGCTAATCAACATCTCAGTAATGATGCATCTGAACAAAGGAACACCAGTGTAAGACTACCATCACCTCAAAAAGTACTAGCACTCTGAGATTTTATTTATATTAAGGTTCTCCACACCCTAATCTTTTTTTAATGCCTATGCTAAATGTTATCTGGAATAGAATACATGTCTACTCAGCAAATAATTACAAACATACAGGTTCATATAGTGAATCTGGGGAGTACTCAAAAATAGATGCAGTTTTATGTAATCCCAAATGTATCCCCGGTGGTACCTTAAGAATCTGACTTTCCAGAAAGTCACTTTTAATTGTCTTTTGTCTGGAATACCTTCACAGATGCCTTGTGAGATGTCATAATAAACTACTTTGCCTATCAGGCACATATATATACATCTTAGATCTAAATATTTGTATCACTGTGTTTATGCTCTCATAATCCTAGACAAATTGAGTAGCTCCATTCTAAAGATTATCAAGACTGTCTACCGTGTACCAAGGACTGTGCTTGGCCTTAAGGATATGAGAAATCGTAGGTCAGGGTCTTTGAAAGCTCAGTCTAGTTGGGGAGACTGATACACAAACTTTAACAATAGAGTTTGGTAGATGTTATAAGTGCTGAATGATCAAAATGCTGTGGAGCTTAGAGGAAATAAGGAACAACCAATTCTGCCTGCTCTGTAAAATGCCTTCAGAGGAGGTACAAAGGTAGAGAATGTGGCATTTTCAGGAAATTACATTTTGTTTGTTTTTAATACACAACTGGAGTATAAAACTTGTGACAGGCAGAGGTAATCCTGTAGTGACACTAGAGGTTATTCAATGCCAGACTATGAAGAACTGGTCTGACCCGTTACAGAATATGATCTTTGCCCTACATGCAGTGAGAAGCCCTTAGAGCTTTTAGGCAGGGGACAATGATAAGCAGGAGGATGACTGAGAGTGGCCAAGACATGGAATCATGGTCACTGGTGGTAGAGAGACATGAAAGGAAGAAGTGTCCATAGCTCAGATCAGATAAAGGCCACCTCAAACAAGATGGGAAAGAAAGAGAGGACATAATTTATGCTACTTAGATTTTCTATCCATAAAAGCCAGTGCTATTATGCAAAATACCCAATGAACAAATGGTAACAGTCAAAAGACAGGAAAAGAGGATAGAAAGATCATGAAAACCTGGAAAATTCAATGGATTAAAATTTCATTAAGTCCCAGATTCTATGGAGAAATACATGGACAAACAAGATACAGCAGTGTTCTTAAATATCAATAGAAAAAACAAGATTGTAGGGCCGGCCCGGTGGCGCACTGGATAGTGCGCCGCTTGGGAAGCGCGGCGGCGCTCCCGCCCGAGGGTTCGGATCCCACATACAGACCGGTTCCCGCTCACTGGCTGAGCGAGGCGC
>NW_007729155.1:184172-194623 GCF_000696425.1 Galeopterus variegatus
AAAAAAAAAAAAAAAAAAAAAAAAAAGAAAAGAAAAGAAAAAACAAGATTGTAAAAAAAAAATATGTGAGATGTGTGTTAAAGACATGGAAAATCCTATAGGAAAAATCAGAGGATGAAAGTAGAAAATAAAATAATATTATATAATACAGAATTACAACCTGTATTCATATATATATATGCATAAAATAAGGATGTCTCAATGGTTGCTATTGTAAAGGTGAATCCTTTTTTTTTTTTTTTTTTTCTATTTTACTAGCCTTATTTTTTGCCACAAGGTTGTTTACAATTCAGTTTGGGGTTTTTTTGTTTTTGTTTTTTTTGTTTTTAATTAATTGTGAATTGATACTGGTCTATTTAAGCTCAAATGAAAGAAAACCAACTGGCAAAACACATGTAAAAAGAGAATGTTATAAGGATTAGAGGTACAATTAAGAATAATACTGCCCTTAATGATTTTATAAATGAATTCTCTAAATACGATCTATTTTGAATGACCTACCTAAAAACTATGTAAACATACAGCAACCATTTAACTTTTTTCTCCTATTTCTAGGTTCAAGATTCCTGAAATTCTACTTTATTTAGAGTATTTACAGGGCTTTCTATAAATATACTTAGACTGTAAATGAAAATGGTACGAATTTCTTTTCTAGCACAAAAGCTGCAAAAAATGTGGCTCTGAGTTCATGGGATTAATACAGAACTCAGTCTTTTCAAGCAGCTATAATTACTTCCAAGTGCACACTACAAACACACACAAAACAGCCACAATAACATAGCAGTAAATCAGCACGTAAGTACTGAATAAACAACAGAAAAATTTAAAGCTAACATCACCAAAAGAAATATTACTTGACACTTCTTAAAAGGTTCTGAAACTTGTTTCCTATGTTTAAGTTCCATGATTCTTCCTGTTAAACCAGAATTCTAAAATGTGTTGAGATTTAAAGCAGAAATAGTTTAAAATTCTCTTTTAGTGATAAAAGTCATTGCTTTAATTAAAGGTTTCACAACTCCTTTTCTAGATTATTAGAAACCCTTCTTAATTAGTCTCTTGCACTTTTAGGATTGCTCTGCTTCAATTCATTCTTCACCTGGTGTCAATATGCGTCTGTTAATACAATCATGACATTCTCCTGTTCAAAAATCTTTTGAAGAAGGACAAAAACCATATGATCATCTCAACTGACACAGAAAAAGCACTTGCTACAATTCAACATCACTTCATGATAAAAACCCTCAACAAATTAGACGTATACGGAACATACCTCAACACAGTAAAGACTATATATGGGAAAAAGCTGAAAGCTCTTCCTCTGAGGACTGGAACAAGACAAGGATGCTCACTCTCTCCACTCTTATTCATCATAGTACTGGAAGTCCTAGCCAGAGATTAGGCAAGAAAAAGAAATAAAGGGCATTCAATTTGGAAAAGAGGAAGTCAAATCGTCCCTGTTTGCAGATGACATGATCTTACACATAGAAAAACCTAAAAGCTCCACCAAAAAGCTCCTAGAACTGATAAATTCAATAGTTACAGGACATAAAATCAACACACAAAAATCACTAGCACTTCTATACACAAATAATGAGCAAGATGAAAAAAATCAAGAAAGCAATTCCATTTACAACAGCTACCAAAAAAACAAAATACCTAGGAATTTAACCAAGAAGGTGAAAAAGCTCTACAAGGAAAACTATAAAACACTGATGAAGAAAATTGAAGATGACACAAAGAAACGGAAAGATGTTCTATGTTCATGGGCTGAAAGAATATTGTGAAAAGGACCATATACCCAAAGCTATCTATAGAGTCAGTGTAATCCCTATCAAAATACCAATGACATTCTACACAGAAATAGAAAAAAGCAATCCTAAAATACATATGGAATTACAAAAGACCCCAAATACCCAAAGCAATCCTGAGCAAAAAGAAAAAAGCTCGAGGCATTACACTACCTTACCTCAAAATATAGTACAAAGCCATAGTAACCAAAATAACATGGTACCATCATAACAACAGACACACAGACCAATGGAACATAATAGAGAACCTAGAAATAAAGCCATGTATTTACAGCCAACTGATTTTTCATAAAGGCACAAAGACCATTGAATGAGGAAACGACAATCTCTTCAATAAATGGTGCTGGGAAAACTGGAAGTCCACATGCAGAAGACTGAAATTAGACCTCTATCTCTCCCCATACACAAATATCAACTCAAAATGTATCAAAGACCTAAACTGAAGACCTGAATCTATGAAACTACTAGAAGAAAACATAGAGGAAATATTGCATAAAATGGGAGTAGGCAGCGATTTTTTGAGCAAAAAATTAGACCTCTATCTCTCCCCATACACAAATATCAACTCAAAATGTATCAAAGACCTAAATTGAAGACCTGAATCTATGAAACTACTAGAAGAAAACATAGAGGAAATATTGCATAAAATGGGAGTAGGCAGCGATTTTTTGAGCAAAACTACAAAGGCACAGGCAACTAAAGCAAAAATACATAAATGAGACTACATCAATCTAAAAAGCTTCTGCACAGCAAAGGACACAATCAACAAAGTGAAGTGATAACCACAGAATGGGAGAAAGTGTTTGCAAATTACATACCAGACAAGGGGCTAATATCCAGAATACATAACTCAATCAACTCAATAGCAAAAACCTAAATAACCCAATTAAAAAATGGGCAAAGGACCTGAACAGACATTTCTCAAAAGACCAAATAGGCACATGAAAAAATGTTCAACATCACTAATCAACAGGGAAATGCAAATTAAAGCTACAATGAGATATCATCTCACTCCAGTTAGAATGGATATTATCAAAATGGCAGAAAAAAAATGCTGGTGAGAATGTGGAGAAAAGGGAACTCTCCTACATTGTTGGTGGGATTGTAACTTGGTACAACCATTGTAGAAAACAGTATGGAGATTCCTCAGAGAACTAAAAATTTATCTACCTTATGACCCAGCAATCCCACTACTGGCTATATGCTCAAATACTATTCAGCTATTAAAAAATGAAATACTGCCATTTGCAACAACATCGATGGAATTGGAGACCCTCATGTTAAGTGAAGTAAGCCAGGCACAGAAAGATAAATACTGCATGATCTCATTCATGTGTGGAAGCTTTAAAAAAAAAAAATGGTTCTCATAGAAGTAGAGAGCAGAATAATGGTTACTAGAGGGTGGAAGGGAGGAGATGGGAGGGTGGGGGAAATGGTGGATTAAGTGGTACAAAGCTACGCTATCTATGCTAAGTGAATCAATGTACAGTATATGCACATATTGAAAAACACACTGTACCCCACAAAAATGTACAAAACAAATGTTAAAATAAAAAAAAAATTTAAACACAAAAATCCTTCAACAAATCTCTATCAGTTGATGAATAAAATGAAGAGTCCTTAGCATAGATACAGAAAGTTATCATGACCTGGCTCCTGATATACCAATCACATAGAACCACTTCACACTGCTAAAATATGCCAAGTTCACAGGCCAGCAAATCACTTTCTTTTCCTGCCTGCAACATCTTTCCCCACCCTCAGAGACTAGAATTGTGCCTGGCACTGTAAAACACTCACATATTGTGTATCTGTTAAATAAATAAAAAAAAATCTATTAACAGGTTCTCCATTTGTTCCTGCTTACTTTCCTCAAGAAACACTATTCATTGTGAACAATGTAAGTATCACACGTCTTTTTTTCCTTCACAAAGTAGTATATAAAATCTCCTGAAAGAATATACCAGCCATTAATATTCTTTATCATCTTTTTCTAAAGATATGAAGAAGGGAGTAGGGCAGATGCAAAAAAAAAAGGGGGGGGGGCATTTTCGGCTGGATACTTAGACATCCATTTAGTTAAAAAAAAAAATTAACAAAAAGAACTCAAAAGTGGAAGTGGTACTTTCAGACTTGAAACATGAGGGAAAGAGAAACACATTCATCTCAAACTTCATGAAGGATGACAATCTGTTCTTATTGTTTATTTACAACTTAACCCCACTTTGGGACCCAGGAATATTTCAATAGCAATATTTTTAGAAAGAACACATTTGTTCCTGGCAGGAGGTGAAAGTCAGAAATCATAATCACATGTAGGCAGAAATACAAGGGTACTTCAAAAAGTTCATGGAAAAACAGAATTAAAAGATAATACGGGGCTGGGCCCGTGGTGCAGCGCTGGGAGCGCAGCAGCGCTCCTGCCGTGGGTTCGGATCCCATATAGGGATGACCGGTGCACTCACAGCGCTCACTGGCTGAGCACTGCGCGGTGCGGCCGGTCTCAAAAAGGACAAAAAAAAAAAAAAAGAAAAAGATAATACGAATCTTTCCATGAACTTTTTGAAGTACCCTTGTAAAACTACCTTGCATTTCTAAACAGCCTTATGCTTAGCTAACAGAAATTTGAAAATTTATCTCTCAAAACAGCCCAAATATGAAGGTCAATGTAACAAAGAAGCTCATTTTTAAAGCAACTTTATTTAGACCATAGCTGAAAATCAGGATTCCAACATACATTCTTTGTGTTAGACAAAATATAAAACAAACCTCCGGGCCATGAAAAAAGTAGGGTACATTAACATTCTAAAGTTCAAATAATTCACACAGAGGAGAGTCTCTAACCCCTTCACATAAGATATCTTATACTCTTAATTTTTATTAAATTCTAACAAGATTCCCTAACCAATAGCACATAAGCAGAAAACTGAGCCCAAGAACACACTTGCCCACCCAACAAGTATGCAGTGCACATCTGTATGTGCCTGGCACTGTTCTTGGTGCTGGGTGTTGAGCAATGAATGAACCAAACAAGGTCCTTGACCTCACTCCTTCAGAACCCGTATCTACATGTATCAGAATAACCTGGGCAACCGTGTTTCTAAACCTGATTTCTGGGCCTGACTGTCAAGGAATCCGATTGGAGGGGGGCCCAAGAATCCATATTTTTAACAACCAACCATCCCCTTCCCCAGGTTGTTCTGTAGCAGGTCACCCTCTAAGCACATTCTTGATAAACAATGGTCTGAGAGCTTCTCTCTCCAGCTGAAACTAACAACTGATAGTTGTATAGGAAAGACAGAAATCTAGTCAGGTATATCTCTACTTAATATTATCTAAATATGTTAAGTATTGATACTTAATGAGTAGGAAACTCATTCATGTGGAACACCACCCATTTTCTGACAGAGTTCTGGGCCCCGGAGAAAAGCTGCTGCCTTAAGGAGCTCATAGAGTATTGAAAGTACAGAGTGGGACCAACAAGGAAAAAATCCCCTTCTTTCAGTCCATACCACAGATTTTTTTTTCTTTTTTCTTTTGTCTTTTTTCCATGTCCGGCAACGGATCGCAACCCTCAGTGTTGCCCCCGTACCGGACCGGGGACCGGCAACGGGATTGCAAGCCTCGGTGTTGCTCCCGTGCCTCGCTCAGCCAGTGAGCGGGAGCTGGTCTGTATGTGGGATCTGAACCCTCGGACGGGAGCGCCGCCGCGCTTCCCAAGCGGCGCACTATCCAGTGCGCCACCGGGCTGGCCCCATACCACAGATTGAAGCACAAAGGGTGCTGCTGGGTCTCACCCAGAGTCAGTTCCTCGTGTGGCAAGGACACAGCTTCCCGGATGGCCAGCGGGAAGACTCACAGGAACAGTGGGGTCAGCTCAGAGAAGAGGGGTGAAGGCACAGCGAGGGTGAGTACAGCTCTTCCCTCCTCCCCTCCTGACCGGTCTGTATGTGGGATCCGAACCCTCGGCGGGAGCGCCGCCGCGCTTCCCAAGCGGCGCACTATCCAGTGCGCCACCGGGCTGGCCCCATACCACAGATTGAAGCACAAAGGGTGCTGCTGGGTCTCACCCAGAGTCAGTTCCTCGTGTGGCAAGGACACAGCTTCCCGGATGGCCAGCGGGAAGACTCACAGGAACAGTGGGGTCAGCTCAGAGAAGAGGGGTGAAGGCACAGCGAGGGTGAGTACAGCTCTTCCCTCCTCCCCTCCTGTAACACACCTGTTGGGTACCTCCTCCTCCTATGTCTTTCTCCCCACATATTATGATCACGGCTACATCAAAACCTTCTGAAAATGTAAGAACTCAATACATCTTCCATAACTTCCTTCCAGAGGCTTGCCCACTTCTCTATGGATGCCAGAGTCTATGATTTCTTGCCATTTCCAGAGAGGAGGTGATCTTTTGGTGCTGATGACATCACTGTCAGTAATTCTGAACATCCCTAACTAAACACAAGGTCACTTAACATAGGGAGTTCCCAATTTGGGAATGCTCTTAAATCTAACAGCACCTTCCCACATCGTCCCCCGCTCCCGCTCCTGCCCCCCACCCCAGCTCCTGGGAATTGTTACCATTTCCAGGTTCCTCTGCTGAGAATTTACCTTCTGTCTTTCCTGTCCGTCCCATTCAGCCTGATGCTGCCTGAAATTATCTTCCCACTCTAGATTTTCACTCCCACTCCACAAAGTGTGGTCTGCAGCAAAGGAACCAGCAATATTATTGAGGACAGGGAGAGAATCAGAACAAATCTCTCTATGGTTTTCTCTTCTCCCACTAATATAAAACTCTGCTGGTTCCAGAAGCCTGGTTAACTTTGCAGCATCTCCTCCTATACCCCAACTTCATTAGGCCCTTACTTCCTGGTATGTTGTTCCTCATCTCAGAGCACACCTGACCCAATTCCTATGATGAAACCCTAGAAGTAGCCAGAATCTGGCCTTCCCTTGAAATGTGATCAAATCACACATCAGTCCTCCAGGTATGACTTTACCTTGACTAAATGAAAAAATAATATGGAACAAAAAAGGGTCTTTTACTTACCCAACTCCCTTTCCCACTGTTAATTAGTACTAAAATGCTTTGCAAAAACTCAAAATGGACATATGTCTGTTTCAGAGACAGCACTTTACAACAAAAGGCACTTCAGTCAAAACGCACCTTTCTGGGTCTGATTTCACAAATATGCACACTGAAAGGGTCACACCAGCTGATACGAGATCTCTACCAGATCTAAAATCACATGCTGATGTGATCCTACAATAGTAGGATGAATAGAAAAAGAAACAGATAGATTAATCTTGAGGCTTCTGTTGTAAAGGAAGAGAAAGACTATGACCAAGAAACCAACTCAGAATCAAAACTAACACCATGGTATTACAACAAAGAGGCAGAAATATCTACTGTCCCTTATTTCAAAGTTACTGAGGCTATTCCTAGCCTGTCCTTTATTTCCTTAGACTCTTACCCTCTCAGCCCATACTTAGGCCCTTAAATACTTTATGGTCTTTATCCTCACACCCTCCTGAAGGGTCTGCTCATACTGGGGGTCATCTACATTACCCTGGGGATTTTCTTCTTAGAAACGCAGCTTCGCATGACAAACTCTATAGGTCTCTTTGTTCAATGCTATACTGCAGGTATGTCATAAATTAAATTGACTTTTGTGTACTGGCCTGGAGCCCATCCAGCAGGTCCATTTCTGTTTCTACAGGGAAAAAGAAAGAGTTCCACACCAATGATTTACAAATAACCATCTGGAAAACTGTCCATTCACAAATGGTGACTGCCAGCAGTAGACCAGTATTGCATGTTTTTCATGACCCTTAACAGAATATAAAACAGGTGGTTATGGCACTATTTCTGGGTTTCAAATTAAAAGGTAACTAAAAGCTGCAATTTTAAGGCAGTCAACCAGCATGTGTTTTAGTTCAAACATCTGGTATTTGAATGATTTCAAAACTCCATGGAAAAAAGTTGGGAGAAGGGAGGAAAGGCAGACATGATTAGGCTCAGTTGCTTTGCAATTTAGACTCTTCTGACACTCCTTTTTCTCCATAATGTCAGTCCTCTCCTATAATTTATGTACCTACCTTGAAGCTGCTTTATTTCCTGTCCCTTATCTCACATCCCCAAAACAAGACCCATAATTACAGTTCAATCACAGGCTACAGAGTGAGAATCTCGTTATGTCTGATGTATACCTAAACTGTCATGACAGACGCTCTTCTCCCCAAAGTCCTCTGTCTACCTCTTATCCTTCAGATTCTGAATGTTTATGACCCATCTCAAAAGAACCAATACCTCCATCTTTTGCTGTGACATGAACTCTAAACAGTTCTGTTGTTTTCTAAAATGGGGTGTTAATTCAAGTATCATTCAATGAATTGTTCTGCAGGGGCACTGGAGATTGCTGTGGATTCATGTCCCCCCAAAACATAGTCCCCACTGTGACAATGTAAAGAGGTTGGGAAATCCTACTATGGTAGTTGAAAGGTACAGCCTTGAAGTGGTGATTACATTGTAGGACAATGCCATAATGAATGGATTAATAATGGTGTTCATGAGTGTGGTCCTGAGGGCTTTAAAAGGACATCATGTCAGAGTCTCTCTCTCTCTCTGCTTCCACTATCTCACAATGTGATACCCTGTGTTGCTGAAGCCACCACCAAAGAAGGCCTTCACCAGATGTGTTCCCTGAACTTTGGACTTCCCAGCCTCAAAAACTGTAAGCAATAAATTTTGTTTTCTTACAAATTACCCAGTTCTGTGTATTTTGTTAAAAGCAACAGAAATAGACTAATACAGAGATCCAAAGACAAGCAGAGCTCCTCAGAGCCTGACCACGGCTGACCTCACCTCCAACTCAAATCCTTCCTCCTCTTTAAATATTTCCAGACACACATAAACAGACAACGTACGTGTGCATACATAAACATATGCACACATAAATCCACGACCAAGTGATACTATCAAAAAGTCAATCTCATCATTTCACCTCCTTACTATGGGTATCGATCCTTCCTCCTCTTTAAATATTTCCAGACACACATAAACAGACAACGTACGTGTGCATACAAAAACATATGCACACATAAATCCATGACCAAGTGATACTTTCAAAAAGTCAATCTCATCATTTCACCTCCTTACTATGGGTATCAAGTCCTACCTCATCTGGCCCTGGCTCCCTTCCCCATGTCACTGACACCCACACTTCTTTCCATTCTGTTGTCTCTACCCACACTGGGATCTGTGCCACATGATCCTACCCCTGGAAAGTTCTTTCCTTGAATTTGTTCATGTCCCACTCAAAGATTTCATCTAGACCTTTGCTCAAATGTAACCCAATAGAAAGGACTTTCAAGGCCACCCTACCTAAAATCCTTCCCCTAGACTCGCCAACTTCCATTGTGCCCCATTCCCTCATCCTGCCTTATTTTTACTTCAAAGCACACTATAAACTTTAGGTTTGGATTGTTCTCGTTTTTCTAGTTCTTTAAGATGCAGTGTTAGGGTGTTCACTTGCCATCTTTCCATTTTTCTGAGGTAAGCATTTAATGCAATAAATTTCCCCCTTAATACTGCTTTTGCAGTATCCCACAAGTTTTGGTATGATGTATCATTATTTTCATTAGTTTCAATAAATTTTTTAATTTCCTGCTTGATTTCTTCTTGGACCCATGTATCATTAAGTAGAATGTTGTTTAATTTCCATGTGTTTGTATACTTTCCAGAGTTTTGTTTATTATTGATTTCTAGTTTAAATCCATTGTGGTCTGAGAAAATACATGGGATAATTCCAATTTTTTTGAATTTGTTGAGACTTGATTTGTGTCCTAATATGTGATCAATCCTGGAGAATGATCCATGTGCTGATGAGAAGAATGAATATTCTGAGGTTGTTGGATGGAACGTACTGTAGATATCTGCCAAGTCCAATTGGTCTAAAGTATTGTTAAGATCTTGTGCTTCTCTGCTAATTCTTTGCCTAGTTGATCTGTCCAATATTGAAAGTGGGGTGTTCAGGTCCCCTGCAATTATAGTATTAGTGTCTATTTCCTTTTTTAGTTCTAATAGAGTTTGTTTTATAAATCTGGCTGCTCCAACATTGAGTGTGTACATATTAATGATTGTTATGTCTTCTTGATGCATCAGTCCTTTTATCATTATGTAGTGACCCTCATTGTCTCTTTTTATGGATTTTAGTTTAAAGTCTATTTTGTCTGATACGAGTATAGCTACTCCAGCTCGTTTTTCTTTTCTGTTTGCATGGAAGATCTTTTTCCATCCTTTCACTCTTAATCTATGTGAGTCTTTATGGGTGAGATGAGTCTCTTGTAGGCAGCATATAGTTGGGTCCACCTTTCTAATCCAGTCAGCCAATCTGTGTCTTTTGATTGGGGAATTTAAACCTTTTACATTAAGAGTTGTTATTGAAAGGTGTTGATTTATTCCTAGCATTTAATTATTTTTTTGGTTTTCTTAGGTGTTATTTGTTCCTTGCTTTCTGTTTTGCTGTTTGTTTTCTGTGTTTGTTGGATCCTTAGGTTGCAGCTAGTGTTTTTTTTTGTTTTTTTTTTTTTTTGGTTATTTAACCCCTTTTAATTAATGGTTTTTTGGTGGGGGTTTTTTTTTTTTTCCTT
>NW_007729155.1:195380-196743 GCF_000696425.1 Galeopterus variegatus
GAGCCTCCATTTCGGTCCAGAGGGATCAGGTGGGAGAGAGACAAAAGCATCTTTACAATAGTTACAGAAACCCACTATATCCCACACATTATATATTCCGTATTCTTCTATATTTTCTCCTAAACATCAAAGGCAAATTGTGAAGCTTTTAGGCCTTAACCTTTTAAAAATATGATTGGATGTAAAGTCCAATTTAATCTTTTCCTAAATAGATACTCATTTTTTCCAGCAAAACTTGTTGAAATTTTTCCTTCCTCACTGCTTGGCAAGGACACCTTTATTGTACATCATGTTTTCATTGGTGCATGGATCTGTTTCCGGGTTCTCTATTTTTTTTTTCATTGGCCTATTTGTAATTCCCCAGTCCTAACAATACACTTTTAACTAATATAGCTCTATAATAAGCCCTGATATCTACTAGAAAAAGTCTTCCCATATTCTTCTTCAAGATAATTTTGGTTTATCTTCCCCTTTGCATTTCCAAAAAAACTTTCAAATATCAGTTTATCAAATTACATGCACATGCACGCCCCACCACCTACTTATATGTTGGCATCTTATTAGAATTGCATTGCATCTATCAATTAGTCTCCTGATACACCAAAAAGATATATCTCCCTATGTGCTTAGATCTATCGATAAAGCTTTGTAATTTTTCCTTGAGTGGCCCTGACTTTTGTTGTTGTTTAACTTTATTCCAAGGTCCTTGCTATTTTTCAATACTATTTTACATGGTTATTTTTGTTATTTTTTCATTGTGTTTATTTCTTATATAGAAACCGAGTTGGATTTTGTCTGTTGATTTCATATCCAGTAGTCTGTCACATTCTCTTGTTGATTCTAATTGCTTATTTGTAGATTCTTTTGGATTTTCCAGGTATACAGTCATATCATTTGGGAATATAATAGTTGTATTTTACTTTTCTGTCCTTATATTTTTTTCTTTTCATTGCCTTAGTAACTGTTAATATATGTGATATAATGTTAACATGTCTGGGGATAATAGGCTTCCTTGTGTTGTTCCCATTTGAAAGCAAAATTTCAGTGGTTTACTGTGTATCAGTTTAAGGAAACTCCTTCCTATACCTAGTTTGCTAAGAAGTTTTTTTTGGTTTTTTTTTTTTCATTTTTAAAACATGAATACATGATGAGATTAAGAAACTTGCCAAATGTGTTGAATCACATTGACTTATCTATCAACCTTGCATTTTTGGGCTAAAACCAAAATGGTTTGATATTGGTCATGATATCTCATATACATTGTGTAATTTATTTTGTTAATATATGAGTACACACACATCTTTGTTCATAATGTAGATTAGGTTATAATTTTCTGCAGTTTTCATCAAGTTTTTATATCAAA
>NW_007729155.1:196820-231965 GCF_000696425.1 Galeopterus variegatus
GGGCTCCTCTTCCCTGCCCCCCCGACGCTGGCCGGGGGCTCCCCACGCTACCAGCCCCGTTTGAGATCCACAGGGAGAGTGGGATTGTAGGCCGGTACACAGGCCCCGGGGTGCCCTGTGTCGAGGTAAGCAAATAGCACGTCTCAGTGAGGAGCCACGCTAAGCAGAGATGGCTGGACTGCCTGCTCTAAGCCGGCCTTCTCCGCCCCCACCCTAGAAAATGGAGGCAGCTCTGTTGTGGGCGCCTAGTCTGGTGTGGTAGGCGGGAGCCAGGCGGGCAGGGAGCAGTCGGGCTTCGCCCCGCAAGTGGGGCTGGGCTGGGGGTGACTCACAGAGCTCGCAGAGTTGGGCTGGTCCGGTGCGTTTCACTCCGTTTCTGCACAGTTTCTGCTGGCTTTCTTGGCCTTTGTTGTCTGGGCTGCCCGTTCGTTCCCGCAGCCGGGCTTGGGTGCTCTCAGGAGTCCTCTTCTGTGTTGGCCCCAAAACCTCGAACCTGCTGCCACTTGTTTGTCAATGTAGGATCGTTGTTGAAAGAATTATTTGCCTTTTGTTGCTCTTGGAAATGCAATTAATACTGTGGTATCACAGCGCACAGCTCTCAGGATCGCGCTGTCTCCTGGCACGGCCGATCCAGACCCGTCGCCATCTTAATCTCTCAGCTCTTCTACTTTCTAACTGCATAAACTCAGTAAAAGTTATTCTACCTAATTTTAAAAATGAGGAATATAATGGAATAGTTGTGAGGATTAACAAGATAATGTATGGAAATGTGAGGCACATGTAAGCATTTCAGTAAAAATTTAGTTCTCAAATTTGCTGTCAGTATCCCCTGCACTTGGGGCTAAAGGTGACAGGCTTGAGGGGACTCTCATAAATCTTGTGTCTCTCTGCACACCAATAATCCATGTAGAAACATCTTCTAGGCTCTACTCTGAGAAATGGAATTGTTTGGGTGTTATTTGGTAAGTCTACAATTTCAAAAGTCCAGACTTTAACATCTTAATGTTATTCCTTGACTAAAAAACTTCTACACAGCAAAGGAAACAATCAGTAGAATGAAAAGTCATCCTAGAGAATGAGAGAAAATACTTGGAAAATATGCATCTGACAAGGGATTAATATACGGAATATACAAAGAGCTCAAACAACTTTACAGCAAAAAACCAAATAATCCAATTAAAAATGGGCAAATGGGCTGAATAGATATTTCTTAAAGGAAGGCATACAAATGCCCAACAGGCATATGTAAAAATGCCGAACATCACTAATCATCACGGAAATGCAAATGAAAACCACTTTGAGATGTCACCTCACCCCAATCAGACTGGTAATTATAAAAAAGACTGAGAATAACAAATGCTGGTGAGTGTGAAGAGAGAGGAACCCTCTTGCACTGCTGGAGGGACTGTAAATTAGCACAGCCATTATGGAGAAAAGTATGGAGATTCCTTAAACAGCTACAGATAGAACTTCCATATGATCCAGCAATCCCACTCCTGAGGATATATCCAGAGGATTGGAAAACATCAGGTCGAAGGGATACCTGCACTCCCATGTTTATTGCTGCTGTATTTACAATAGCTAGGCAATTGAACCAACCTAAATTTCCACTGATGGATGACTGGAAAAGGAAATTGTGGTATATACACACAAAGGACTACTACTCTACTGTAAAAAAGAATGAAATTCTACCATTTGCAACAACATGGATGAGGCCAGAGAAAAGTATCCTAAGTCAAAAAACCCAGATACAGAAAGAGAAATACTGCATGTTCTCACTCATAATGGAAGCTGAATCCATAAAAATAAACAAATGAACAATAAAGAGAGACAGAGAGAAAGAAAGAAACAAACAACGGTCACAGTAATACGTTGAACTTTCAGAAAACTAGAGGTGGAAAAGGGGAGGGGAGGGGGAAGGAGGGGTTCTAATGAGGAATTGGTCAATGGACACAAAGAACAATTGTGTATTGTAACGATGAATAAGCTAACGATACTGATCTAACCACCACACATTCTGCACAATATTTGAAAGCATTGTACCCCACATGTATGTATAATAAAAAAAATTTTAAATAAATAATTTTTTTTAAAAAAGAAGAGATTGATGGAAGCAACTTATCCCATTCATCATAAAAGCTATCTTGCTATTTTATCTTCTCCCTTTTTATTTTTAAGAGTCTTCCATTTTCTGTAAGAAAGTATCTTTGAGTTGCTAAGAAAAGTACAAACTCAACATATTACAAGGAAACAATTAGATGACAATGAGCTTCTGGGAAAATCACCACATTCGGATAATCAATTATGGAAGGAAAATGTTCGGTATCTCATTTTCAAGGTCCTTGAAAAGAAAATCTGTCCCAACATAAGAGGAATTCTTTTCCCAAATGATAGTTTCACTTTCTGTCTCCTACTCTAACGTAAGTCCCAGCTGGTTTCATTTCATTTCATTTTCTCTCAAAATAGAGATAAACAGAGATGAAATACTGTGCATATGTAGCACTTGCTTCCACGGAGTCCAGCAGGTTTCACACATATTATCCCATTAATCATCCTATCTGTTTGAGAATAGGAAGTGACAGGTGTAATGTCCCTACACATGCAAATGAGGAAACCAAGGAACAACGAGGGGAATTGAATGGCCAAAAATACAGTGGAGTGGGTGACAAAGTGTGAAAAGAAAGGGGATGTTGGAAATAATGATTATTTCAAGGGTATAAAAATACCCATAAATTATAAATGATAAGTAAAAACTGGCTGCTGATTTCTTAGAGTGTAGTTAAATTAAAGTAGAGAACATGCGGGCCTTCAAATATGCACAATAGACTTCATGTTCCTCTGAGTTCCCCGGACAATACTAGCAGATACCCTGTTGGGTTTCTTCTCCTTTTGTTCCTCACAGTTGTAGGTCACTTTCCATAACGTGATAAATTTTCTGACTAGTAATTGGCTACAGATATCCAACTCTAACTTCAGGGTTGTATTTTTCCCCCCTTCTCTTCTGCATACTCCAAATCAAATCATATGTCTATTTTCTTTCCTTTCCAAAGTTAAGGGTTGACTAAATTCCTGCCAGTTTCCTTTAAATTAAGAAATAATAACAATAAGATCATCTAGAATACCAAATTTTCTCCATACAAGCATTGGTGAAACTGAATTAAATATAGTATGAATAATCTTCTAAAGCTATTTTTCATAAGATGAGGGTAATTGGGTTTTTTACTCACCTTAGAGTGATATTTATGGGTAAGAAAATTGTTATAACTTGGCTTGGGAGTTAGCATTTTTATAAATCATCAGCCAGTTAATAATGTCAAGGTATCTCCTAAACAGTTTAAGAGAGTAGATGAGCAAATTACTTTGGTACCAAAATCGAGTCCCTGAGAAAAGAGTGGAGTGACTTACGGGTGGGCATAACAGATAGATGCTTACTTAGGGTGGGTTAAAAAGGGCTTAGAAGGAAGCCTTTGCCCTCAAATTGCCCTCTGTGCCGGTTCATTCACCAATGACCAAGAAGCCTAGACCAGAAAAAGAAATCTTTATTTTCTACTGTTAAGAAAAAAGGCATAAAATGTCAACCATACTATAAGACAGTATTAAGTTCACCCTGAGAGTGAGTATTAAGAGAAGGGAGGGGAGAAAAACACATTACCAATAGGTAAGTGAAATGGATGTCCAAAAATAACTTTAGAAGCATCATAGCATAGTTAAAAGCATGCAGAGTACGGAATAGGTCAGAACTGAGTTAAATCCTAGATCAGCTACTTTCCAGCTGGGTGACCTTTCAGGTGGTATGAAGGTTAACGGTAATGAATGTAAGTTCCTGGTGCATAGTAGATCAGCAATAAATAGTATTTATTAAAATGATCTTAATCTACCGTATCTTATTTTCTCCTTCCAAAAATACATTTATAATCTGTCATCTCGAATTTTACCAATCAAATGTTAATGTTTCAGAGAGCATACTAATTAATTGAAATTTTATTTTCAGTTAACATGTACTTGATATCTACAGTAGAAAAGACATAACCAATATCTTCTTATTAAAAGGCCTGAGGTTTAAGCAAGGTAGGAACTATTGTCTTTATTGTAGTACAAAATGTCTAAGTATTTGTCATTATTTATATTTAACATATCTATTTGTTTTACTCATATCTAACAATATGTCAAATATTGATATAATAATTATAATCTCCTTCCTACTTTCACCTTGACACTCTTAATATTTGTATATGTTTTTGTTATATCAACCATATTTTGTATGGGTAACCTTGTAAATCTTGTCACCAGGCAACAAAATATGGCAAAACGTGGACCATCGTGGCTATAGCATCACCTGCCTATGATGGCTTTTGATGTTTCCAGTTGTCTGGGATGAACAACAGTCTGCAGTGTTCCCTTTCTAAAATGTTTTTAGTTAGATTGAGCTGCAAGAGACATTCTCTCTCTCAAGAGCTGGAGGAAAGAAGGGAGAGGTAGCCATTTTATAGCATGCACATCCTCTTGCTTATTCAGTCAAACATTAATCTAGGTGCTGCTGAGATAGAATTTTGCAGATGTGATTAAAGCCCTTACCAGGTTGATTTTAATTTAATCAAAAGAGAAATTATCTTGGATAATCTGGGTGGGCTAGACTTACTCACATGGAAGGCCTTTAAAAGAGAACTTAGGCCTTCTCTGGGTTAAGAATCTCCTGCGTGTGAACAGCAAACTTCAGTTTTTGCCCATGGGGTTCCAGCCTGCTCCTGACCACCTGCCCTGCAGACTTTGGACTTTCTTTGTTTAGCCCTCACAATTGCAATAAATTCAGATAGATAGATAGGTAGATAGATAGATAGATAGATAGATAGATAGATAGATAGATAGATAGATAGATAGATGATAGATAGATATAGATGAGACCTAGATAGATAGAAATAGATGTAACTGTAAATGTAGATATGGTTGTGAATATAGTTATTGATAAGCAGATATGAGACAGAGATAGGTAGATATCCTACTGGCTCTACCTTTCCGGTTAAACTCTGGTATACTATTGATGAAGGAAATAAAATGAAGCAGGTTTTCCAAAACTCACTGCCTTTGGATAAGTTTCATGAACTTGATGTTGACAACTTGTTCTTGAAATAAACAATGTATGTGGTTAGAACTGCTGATTTATTAATCAATCTATAATCTGCTGGTTCTGAATAAGCCATTTAGATGTTAAGAACAGCTGAAGCATGAAGCTTCTGCTTCAGGTTGCACATAGACATTTTTTGGTTCCCATGTTGTAATCAGTATGCAATGATTGTCATTCTCGTGTTCCATGAGAGAGGGACAACTGTACTTGGAACTTATCCTCTCCATTTTGAAACTCCTTTATAAAACACCTTTGCTTGTAATAGGCTTTGGATCACTTCCTTTTTTTTTTTTTTTAATTGCAAAAGAGATGCTTAATTTATTTACAAATATATCAGTTTTAACAAAAGCAAGCTGGTTCCTAAGCAATTGTCAGTCCTATTTCATTAAAACCAAAATGATTGTGACCTGACACAAATTAGAAATTCATACACATGCGTATTTGTAGCATTGCACACATAAGAAATCTCAGTAACAATTTGATTTATTAAACCAGTTTTATACTTCTTTAGACAACTAAGAAATGTACAAATAGAAGCAAAAAATCAGAAAAAAAATAATGACAGAACAGATATACACTATCTCGAAGATTAAGACTAACCAAATAACTTATTTTCTTGTATGCTTTTACTTTCTGTCTCTCTCCCTATTGTGTTATTTCAGATTACCTCCCCTCTTTAGGTGAGCCTCTAAAGGATCCCACTTGGGTAGTTCCAATCTGGAAAGTCTGTCCCAGCCTGACGTGGTGACAAACCCTTCTCTGCTGTAGGTTGGGTGACCAAAGGTAACAGCAACTTATTTATTTATTTAATTAGTCATGCTATTTATTTTATTGGTTATGAATATTCATGGGGACCAAAGCTAACTGTCACCACTCATGCCCAAGATGTGATGGCCGGATCCATATTGGCAGCATGCCCATTACCACAAACTGTGGTTATATCCCGTGTCCCCCACCCAATTATCCCCAACCACCCTCCCCCTCCCTCTGCCCCCCCACTCCACTTTGTATCCCAAGGTGTGTTCTCTCCCTCTGCAAGTCCAATGCACCACTGTGGACTTTTTTTTTCTTCCTTCCTTTCTCTCTTAGCTCCCACTTATGAGTGAGCACATGCAGTACTTGTCCGTCTGTGCTTTGCTTATTTCACTCAACATGAGTTTCTCCAAGCTTATCCATGTTGTGGCAAATGGCAGAATTTCATTCTTTTTTATGGATTTTCCATATCCAATCGTCAATAGATGGACATTTAGGTTGGTTCCATGTCTTGGCTATTGTGAACAGAGCTGCAACGAACAGGGGAGTGCAGGTATCCCTTCAACATGATGATTTCCATTCCTTTGGGTATATACCCAGAGTGGAATTGCTGGATCATACAGAAGATCTATCCATAGTTGTTTGAGACACTTTCCAACTCTGTGTCTTGTGTTTCCCAGGTTGATCCTCAAGCTTGGTTTTCAATAACCCTTTATAAAATTATTTCTGCCTCAACAGCCTTGATTTCACACCATCTTATCTTTCTGTATCTACTGAGGTTACTGTGGGATCAAGTGTTATACCATATCCTGAACACATTAACTTAGCTGCTGTTGATCTCCATCAATAGAGTGAAGTTTTCCTTCATTTATGCATTTAAAATTTATAATCACCCACTTGTAAAAGGACTTAAGGCAAATTAATTTTTACTATAGGTTTTTTGTTTTTGTTGTTGTTACTAGTCATATTTACATGAGCTAGACTTAATGTCTTTCAAACTAATTTACATCACAAAGTGATTATTTTACACTAACTAGCTGAGTGAACTTGGGCAAATTTCTTAACCTTTCTGTGCCAATTTTATCAAAATGGAGATAATAATATTTATCTCTTTACATTTTAGTAAGAGTTAAATGAATTAGTATATGTAAAGAATAGTGCTAAGAATATAGTAAATCAGATACAAATATTATCTTTTGTTATTATAAAATCAAATTACTTTCACAGTCTTTCCCTAATTTTTCCAAAACTTACTGACATAGCAGCGCAACAGTAATAGTGACAACTCTTTACACCATGATTTTCAGAGAACATTTTCCAGAAAAGATTGGCTTGAAAAATAGAAGACTAAAGTGTCTTCAACTATTCAAGAATGACTACAGGAGCAGATTGGTTTGGTTTGCCTCCAGAGTTGATAAACATGGCACAAGGAAAGAAAACAGGTGCTGGAGTCAGGTGTGCTCAGTAGAATCCTGGTTTCATCATTCACAATTTCTGGGCTCCAACTACTTTGGTGTAAAACAGGCTAAGTAGTCGCTACTTTTCACCAGTCACAAGGACTGGAGGTTGCCAACTATGTAATGGTTTCTCTTTTATTGTGTCATTCGAGGGAGACCCAGAACATGGTAATATTATTTGTAACCTAGCACTGGATGGCAGGATAGTACAGATATACATGCTACTTAATGTTTAGATTCTGATTTTCATTAAGTTCCTTCCCTCAAGGATTTAATTCAATAGGCATGTATTGAATACTTACTTTGTACAGGTTTTGCTGGGTGCTGTAAATATAGAAAACAGTCCCTGGTCTCAGTCCCTGGAACATTTTAAAATGTTTGGCCACCTTTCCATAATCTAGATTTTCTTATATTTGGCTTCCTCCTTCTCTCTGACTTTTTTTTTTTTAACTCTTCAGTTATTTTGTTTTTTCTTCCTATCCTAAACATGTATGTATTCTTCAAGGTTCTGCCCTTGAAGCTCTTTATCTGCCTGTATTTTAATTGTGTGTCTTTTCTTTTCCATAGTTCCATCTCTGCATAATTGACTCCCAAATATATATCTACAGTTTGAACATTAACCTGTTGATGTGTGTAAGTACAGGTGAATAGAAAGAATCAATGAACTGTGCATAGGTCAGATAATTCCAGTAAAACTAGTTATAGTACCAAGAACAGGAAAGGAGTAGAAAGAAATACTATGAGCTAGTGGTAGTTATCGTTACAGTATTTAACCTTGGCCCTAGAGGCTATCCAACTATGGAAAGGATAGTTTAAGAATGAACTTTTAAAAACAGAAGGCTTTTGTTAGGTAGTCGACACTGGTGCTAAAATCATGTTAATCAGGGAGCGGCACTAGGGACTAGGCACCTTGTCCTGCTGTCTCTGAATTTAAACAAATAAGTTTGCACTAAGCAAATAAGAGAAGGAACAACCTACTTCCTCTTCTCTGTGAATGGAGTTTCTACAGCCTCTCTCTCTGTATGAAAAGCCACTTTTTAAAACTTTTAATCTATCAATATACAATGTAGTTGATTTTCATGGCCCTTTACCACTTCCTCTTTCCCCTTCTCTCCCATCAACATCATATCTGTTCACTTGTCTTAACAAGTTCAAGGAATTGTTGTGATTGTTGTGTCTTCTTCCCCACCCCCACCATTTGTTTGTATGCTTGCTTATTTGTTTAGTTATTTATTTATTTTTAGCTCCCACAAATAAGTGAGGACATGTGGTATTTCTCTTTCTGTGCCTGACTATTTCACTTAATATAATTTTCTAAGTCCATCCATGTTGATGTGAATGGTAATATTTCATTGTTTTTTATAGCAGAGTAGTATTCCATTGTGTAGATATACCACATTTTCCGTATCCACTCATCTGATGATGGGCATTTGGGCTGGTTCCAACTCTTGGCTATTGTAAATAGTGCTGCAATAAACACTGGAGTACAGGTATCCCTTGGACATGATGATCCCTTCAACATTCCTCTGGGTATATTCCCAGCAGTGGAATAGCTGGGTCATACAGTAGATCTATCTGCAATTGTTTGAGGAACCTCCATACCATTTTCCGTAAAGGCTGCACCATTTTGCAGTCCCACCACAAGGAACTTAAACACTTTACAGCAAAAAAACAAGAAAACCAATTTAAAAATGGGCAAAGGAGCTGAATAGGCATTTCTCAAAGGAAGATATATGAATGGCCAACAGACACATAAAAAATGCTCAACATCACTCAACATTCAGGAAATGCAAATCAAAACCACACTGAGATACCATCTCACTCCAGTTAGGATGGCTAATATCCAAAAGACTGAGAATGATAAATGCTGACGAGGTTGGAGAGAAAAAGGAACTCATACACTGAAAAGCCACTTTTGAAGAAACATTGTTGTTTCACTTTCTAAAAAGTGAACAGCATCTCAACTACCTATGGTAACTTCAGCAGGTTTCAGGTGGCATAAGCCTATAATTTCAGAAAGTTTGCACTAAGCAAAGAACTTGCATTATTTCATTGCATAGTGTCTGCAAACCAATTTTTCCAGCTGCATAGAATATTAGGCATCACATTTCCTCACAAATGAACTTTATTGGTAACACAATGTTACAGGGTGAATTGCGTCCCCTTAAAAAATATGTATTATGTTGAAGTTCTAAACCCCAGTACCTCAGTATGTAACTTTATTTGGAAAAAGAGTCTTTACAGAAATAATCAAGTTAAAATGAGATCATTATTATAAATACTAATCCAATATGACTGTCATCCTTATAAAGAGGGAAAATTTGGACACAGAGGCAAACATGCATAAAGGGAAGGGAGATAAAGGCAGAGATTGGGGGGCCGGCCCGTGGCTCACTCGGGAGAGTGCGGTGCTGATAACACCAAGGCCGCAGGTTCGGATCCCATATAGGGATGGCCGGTTAGCTCACTGGCTGAGCCTGGTGCTGACCGCACCAAGCCAAGGGTTAAGATCCCTTTACCAGTCATCTTTTTTAAAGAAAAAAAAAGGCAGAGATTGGAGTGATGTATCTACAAGCCAAGGATTGCCAGAAAAACCACCAGAAGCTAGGAGACCAGCATGGAACAGATTCTCTCTACATCTTGCAGAAGAAACTAACCCTACTGACACTTTGATTCTAGACTTCAAGCCTCCAGAACTGAGAGACAATAAATTTCTGTTATTTTAAGCCACTTAGTTTTGGGTACTTTGTTATGCAGCCCTAAGAAAACGAATACACACACAAATATATCATTTAAATTACTACTTTCTAGTATAAAAGAAAAAAAAGGAAGAAATTTAAAGTGAACTTTTTTTCAGTTTTCACTGTTTTTATTCCAAATGGAAGTAAATGCTTTTAATCACTCAGAGAAAATATGTTTGAGCAAATATGTTTGTTTCCACAAGTGATATGTATAATAAGACATGTCATCAAAATCTCTCTATTTTCTGTCTCCAACTTCTGTCTGAGCTGCAAATCATTTTATGTTAACTCCTTAATTTGGTTCTTAGTTGATATGAACAAGTAATCCTTCTAGCATTAGATCCCATTGCAGCAAGGATGTCAGTAACCAACTCAAACTATGGGGTCATTGATACCTTATTTTGAATTTTCTGTGAAGATGAAGGCTTCGGAGCCCAAAGTGAAGTAAATCCTGCCTCATTTAAATCTGCGACTCCTTCTTTTCAACATTACTTATTCCTAGTTAGATCCAGGTGGAATATCACTAATCGCAACTTCCATCAAAACTGGAAGCAGTTTTGCCAACTGACTGATAACCAAATGGAATTCCTACTGAAAGAAATGCTTCCATTTGTTCCTTAAACTTCTACTCCATTTTGAGCAAAGAGTACAATTCCACTATAAGAGTTTAGCCATTTTGTTTCTTGAGGGTAATATGCATGTTTCCAAAAATATTGCCTAAATGTTTCAGATTAGAAGTCTCACTATTGCTTCCCTTCCCCAGAACAAGGAAGGACAAGAAATTTATTCGAGTCTCAATTCAATCACAAGAGCATATTTGTTGAGCCAACCAGAACCAAGTACTGTTGTGAGGGCCATGTGAGTGACAGCTGAATGAAGCTGAAGACATGTGACACTACTCTGAAGAACTTTATGCAATCTCTTGCCAACCACTAAGAATAACTGCTGTCATTAAGAGTTTTTTCCCCAAATTTGAAATTGTAGAACACACTCTGCAAGAAACCCTGGCTTCAATAAAAGTGCACCTGAGCCCATATTTTCTTTTTATTTTCTATGGATGTTACCCCTTTTTTGTTTATGCCTTTCATGCATATTTCATCACTCATTCTATGTGGTAAAAAGGAATCCTGTTTCTCTTGGGGATTTTGATCACATTTGTAAACACTGGCAAAAATATTTTTGCTTCACATCATTTTCTAGACATGTTAACTTGACTGTAGGAAATGTGAAGGTCTCCAGGGAAAAGAAAATGAATGGAAAATATACTAAAAGGGGGACACCAGTGTTCAGGCACCCTCTGCCCCAAATTCTGTTTGAATTAATCTGAGCTTCCAACGTGAATGTCAGTGTTAAATTTCCCAGGAGATTCCACTGTGCAGTCAGTGTTGAGCATCACTGACCTTTAGGCTGACAAGGTCTTGAACATTTAGCGCTTCAACCCGATCCTGTAGGCATCATCAGCTGACAGCTGCCGCCTACGCAACTTAACCTCAAACACTGAGCTAATTGGGTGGCATGCACCAGTGAAGGGCTAAGCACACTAAAAAGACTCCTTGGTTGTAATAAAATTAATAATCTAGATCACAATTACCATTATCTAGAAAGCATGATTTTGAGTTAACAGATCAAATACTACCTTCCTCCTCATCATCAACAAACATGATTTAAACATTTACAGCAAATCAGGGGGGGAAACACACTTTGGATGCACTGTACAGATTAAGAAGAAGCCAGGGTGTTCATACTCATAAACACCAGTTTTCAGCTTTCTGTTGTCATTTTCAGAGATAATAATATATGTCTTGCCCTGGAAAATCCCTTTGTAGAAAGCAGGTGGTGGGAGAGGGGATAGAACTGTATCATCTGTTGTAACGGGCAGTACACAGTGGGTGCTCAGTATTACTCAGTAACTAAATAAAGTCTAATCATTTTATGCACGTTAATTAGTTAACTTATTTAAGCAAATATAAGACCTTCTCTCAAATAAAGTATTTCCCTAGGTTTTGAAATCAATGAGATTGTCAATTTTGCATATGTTCTTTAGTATCCAATACTTAACATTTTAAATCTATGACACCAATGACTGAATTGCTGCATATAGAAAAAAATTGGAAAGTAATTTTTATCCAGTATTGTCGACTTGCGTATACGTTTCTTTTCTTACTTATATGTGCTAAGGGACTACTTCTTAAATCAGTAGGCTAGCATATGAAGAACACATGTTTTATTGTATTATTTATTTCAGGACCATGTTCAGAAACACACATATATATTGATAGATTTGATAAAATCGATAATGTTATCTATATTTTCAACAATGAAGAAAGATTGCCTTAATTATGAAAGGACTGAATACATTATCAATGATCAATTCACCTTCAAGCAAGTAACATATTTAACTATTGTCATTATTATAAGAATACCATGTAGATTTATTAAAGTAATTGATCACATTTGCATCTAGATTAAGGAAAATACATTAATTTATATCTATAATAAAAATGGGCATTTTCATAACTACTATGACAAATATTTAAATATATGTGACTAGATTTTTCAGTCACAAGTTCTCAATATTTATTGCCTTAATCTGAACTCATTTTCCTGAATTCAACACAAACTTTTATAAAAGTAAATAATTTTATGCAAGCAATTTAGTGTATTTACTGAATAATAAATTTCAGTACTTGCAACAGAGAAAATCTAGAAATGCCGAGGGAAGAGTGAGGAAAGATCATCTCAGAAACTCAGGAATTTACTTATAGAATTCAACTTCAGAATCCTTGGTAAGTATTGTGTTTCTTTCCAGAAGCAATAGAGAATTCATCATTTAACAGGATTGAGCAATAACTTCAGAAATGCATTTTGTAAGAGTGACTGAAATGTGCACTTTGAATGGATAAGGGAAAAGAACTTTAATGAGATATTGTACAATTTGTGATAATAACAAAGTAAAACAATCTTAAGCTAGACACTTGTACATTCATCTCCAAAAAGAGAATGGAAACGTTAATTTGCATAAATAACCAATCAAAACATTAAATATGCAAAACTTCACTCTAATTTTAGGGACTCCATTTGTCCATTTTAAGAATTACATTGGGGGCTGGCCCGGTGGTGCACTCGGTAGAGTGTGGCACTTGGGAGCACGGCAGCCCTCCCGCCGAGGGTTCGGATCCCATGTAGAGACCGGTCTGCTCACTGGTTGAGCACGGTGCAGGCGCGACACCAAGGGTTGCGATCCTGTTACCGGTCATGAAAAAAGACAAAAAGGAAAAAAAAAAGAATTACATTGGACTGATATCTTCTTTTGAGAAGAATAGTATGTTCTCTCTCTCACTCTATATATGATAGAGATAGAGATATACAAATATAACCATACATAGAAATCAGATAGCAAAATAGATGCTGATATTTTACTTTTAAGAATTATTTTCCAGTTTTCTTGTTGTCAAAATTGCTTATAATTTGTCAGAAGCAGCACTAAACTTAGATAGCACTCTGGGCCCTAATAATTAAGGTAGGAAATGAAATTTGCCTACTTCTATAATGCTAGCTCAAGCACAGCAACTTCAAGAAATACCCTACCTTAGTAGAGGTTATTGAGTAAGAAATATAAAGAAGTGATATATTTATATAGATGTATATAGATGTGTGTGTGCGTGCGTGTGTGTAAACACATACAGGAAGAAAAAGATGGTGTAGTGAATGAGTAGTGATTCTACAGCTTAGCGATCCACAAAGGCAAAAAAGGAAACAGGTACAAGAAAGAGGAGAGACGGGGTGGGAAAGGATGACAATTATAAATGTCTTCACCTCTGCACAATTCTTAGCTCATAGTGTGTGATAGATGAAGGCACAGTTATGGTATTATGATTAGAGATTTTCAGAGAAATTGAAAATAGGAAATAAGAATCTGGATGGATACTACACATAAGCAAAATCATAAAAGAAACAAAAATATAAGTAATATAAACAAGATACAACACAGATGGAAAACAGAATTGCTGGTATTTACAGTACACATTGCTCCTCAAAGCAAACCATATTTATTAAATCAAAGATGTACTTTCTGATTTATGTCCTCAATAGGGAGGCTTTCCAGTACTATCTGACTTTTTTCAAAGTACTCACCTCCTACAAGCTACAGTAATCATTGAAAGAAAGAAAGAAATATCATGCTACTCTCCCATTTACTCTTTTCCAACAGTATCCCAGTATGCTTCAAACACAAATAAGCAAACTCTGTATCATGAGCTACAAAGCCCCCCATCTTTTGGCCTCTGCCTACCTCACCCATCCTCACTCACTGTCCCATTGTATGTGGACCCTCCTCTTGTTCCAGGACTACACCAGGCTGTGCTTCCCACCTCAAGGCCTCCAGGGGCACAGCTCCCACTGTCTGGAATATCCTGCTTCTCCTTCTTAACCTGGCTCACTCCGTCTCATTCATGTCTCAGCTAATTCTATGAAAAGTATTTTCCCCATCATCTTGTGTATAAGCAGGTGCCCTGGCGTTATATTCTATAATTGCTCATTACTTTTCACTCCATAGTATTTATCACAAGTGGTAATTATATACTTGTGTGTTTATTTGACCATTGCCAGCCTTCTCCTTCCTAGTGGGAGCTCCATGAGTGTGGAAAATATATTTGTTGGGTTCACCACTTTATGCTCAGTGCCTAGCAGGAAGCCTGACCTACAGCAGATGCTCAGTATTTCTGAGACAAATTTTTAAATTATGGTCAAAGTGTCAGGATTCTGCTTAAATTACCTACACCAATTTTAATCTTTTTAAGTGAAATGAAATTTTAATTACAAAGAAAAATTCAGTTCTACCCAATTGCCCCTTTAAAAAGCTGAGGTTACTACAAAAAACTAACAGGCATGGCATTAGAACAATGAAAATGAATCCATATTGGGTCCTATACATGAAATCTAAGACCAGAATGAAAATTAAATATTTTATTCATTTTCTTTTTGAAATTTTATTTTACTATGGTAAGAACACCTAACATGAGATCTACCCACGTAACAAATTTTTGAGTGTACAATACGTTACTTTTGACTATAAGTACAATGTTGTACAGAAGATATCTAGAGCCTTTTTATCATGCCTAAGTGAAACTTTATGCCCATTGACCAGTAATTCTCCATTTCTCCCTCCACCCAGCCCCTGACAACTACTATTCCGCTCTTTGATTCTACTGATTTGACTAGTTTAGATACCTCATGCAAGTGGAAGCATGCAGTATTTGTCTTTCTGTACCTGGCTTATTTCATTTAGCATAGTAACCTCCAGGTTCATCCTGCTGTCATGTATTACAGAACTTCCTTCTTTTTAAAGGCAGAGTAGTATTCCATTGTCGTATATACCATATTTTCTTTATTCATTTATCTGTTTATGGGCATTTATGTTGTTTCTACATCTTGACTATTGTGAATAATGCTGCAGCTAACCTGGAAGTGCTAATATCTCTTTGAGATACTGACTTCAATTATTTTGGATCTGTGAAAGCTAATTCTAGATGTCAACTTGATTAGATTAAAGAATGCTGAGAAGTCTAACAAAGCTATCTTTTTAGGTGTGTCCAATGAAGGTGTTTCCAGCAGAGATTAGCATGACAGCTCGAATGGACTGGGTGGGAAAAACCTACCCCCAACGTTTGTGGGAACCATCCAATCCACTGGGGACTCGGAGAGAACAAAAGACAGAGAAAAAAGGTGAATCTCTCTTTCTCTGCTGGTGCTGGAATATACTTTTCTCTCCTGCCTGTGGACATCAGAGCTCTAGACTCTTCAGATTTGGGGTTCCAGGACTTAAACCAAGGACACCATCAGCTTCCCTGGTTTTGAGGCCTTCAGACTTGGACTGAGCCACGCTACCAGCATCCAGTTTTCAGATGGCCTATCATGGGACTTCTCTTCACAATCATGTGAGCTAATTCCCGTAGTAAATCCCTCTCATATATTCGTAACATATCCTACTGATTCTGTCTCTCTGGAGAACCCTGACTAATACAGGACCTATACCCAGAAGTTAGATTGCCATTTTATATGGTAGCTCAATCTTTAATTTTTTTAAGAACCTCCACATAATTCTCCATAATGGGTGCACCATTTTACATTCCCATCAGCAGTATGCAGGGGTACCAATTTCTCAACATTCTCACCAGTACTTTTATATATCATTTTTAAAATTTGAGTCTTTAAAATTCCCATAAATATTATTCAATTCAACTTTGAACAATGACAAAATCAAGCTCTCTATCTTTTAAAAAATTTGTGGAGGAAATAAATAAAATCTTATATTCAATCTCTTCTCCAAGGCAACAGGTATAGTGATGATAATTGGATAAAGAGCCAAGTAGTAGTTGACACTTTCAAAAACCCAGTGTCTCATGATGAAAGAAAAGTAATTCAAACAGTTGCTCAGAACATGGTCATGATTTTTATTTTAAATTCACAATGCAAAAGGAAAAAAAAACATGTTATGCTAGATTTTCTTTTCATTTACAAAGACTATTGTTTAAGTAGGAAAGGAAAATAGCAATTAAAAACTGTTTAACAAATATGGGCAATTGACAGTACAGAATACTAATCACCAGGAGTGATGAACCATGTGGATTTGATCTCACAAAGTGGTCTTTAAATGATTGGAAAATACAAATGCTCTTGTCTGCTATTCTAAAGTGCATTCATGTAAATCAGGAATTGCAACAAGAGAATTGTTCTTGGCTTCATAAATACTTCCTATGAACTTTTGAAATCCAGTCTGTATTTTTATGTACACAATTACCACAAGGGTAATAACTGCAGATGGTATGTGAACTCAAAAACTCTAGTCTCCTGGAATTTTCATTCCTAATTTTTGTTATTATAAGCTTTTCATCAATATATGATGTAAGCAGCTTGCATTTTATATATTTTGATAGGATAGGAAAAAATCCTATGTAATCTCTACTGTAATAATCTTTTTGGTTTACTTATTTAATAGTGAAATACAATGGTTTGTGCAGATCTGTAAAATTATATTTCAGTGAGTTGATTTTTTAAAAAATACAAAATTAAATAGTGTAGGTAATGAATACAACAGAGAACCATTAGGCAGCCCAGGGATGATACCTCCTTATCTCCAGGGATTGTTGTGAAAATTAAATGAGAACTGTTGTAACTATATTTAATTTTTCACTGCTATAATGCTTTGTGAACATTTGTATAAAATATTATCCCCTTTCAAAAATAAAAAAATAATGAAATTATTCTGGAAGTCTTTATTTTCCTGCTTTGGGCAGTGTAATGATAATCATATATACATGTGGAATTATATATAGGGATTGGGTGTTTTCCTGTTAAATTTCACCTATGACATTCTTGATAGAATTTTCAAATGACCCCCAAATAAGAGGCTTTCTTAGGAGACAAATATTGTCAAATCTGTGTTATTAATTAATCCAAGTACATTATGAATGAAAGGAGTTTTAAATAGAGCCTGAATGTAAATTGGAAATTTAACCAGCTCCAAACCTACAGACAGATGGAGGTGGAGGTGGAGGTGGAGATAAAGACAGAGATAGACATGATAGGGGTGACAGAGAGAAATAGAGATGATAGAAATGACAGAGATGGAAATAGAGAAAACGACAGAGATAGAAATGGTAAATACAGAGAAAGAGAGAGACACATTGTCATGGGTACAGGCAAAAGCATATGCTAAATATGATCAGCACCTGTCAGAAGTTTTAAAGTGTTTAGACTATTAAATTACACAAATGTTTACCTTAACTATCTCACTCAGATGACGATTCCTTTGTTGGGTACAGATTGAAATAGAATACCTGCAAGACACATGACCAAAATGTGACAATATATCAACACACAATAACCACCAATGACTAACTATTGAAAGATTACACAGTACTCTGAAATTTTCTTGTCAGCTAAGATATGGGAAGCTGAAAGTTACATACAAGAAAAATATTGGAAATTAAATCTTCTATTTATTGTTATTTATTTGCACAAATCTGTAGGTCACACAGCCTTATATTTTAGCAACTAACATTTTCTGTATCTTCAATGACAGAGTAATTATTTTCCAGTAAAATAACTCAAGATTGATACTGCCAGGGAAAAAAATGAAAAAATGCAATGCAGATTTCTATATCTACCTCACTTTTTTTCTTTTATTTTGACTCAGAAGAAGTGTTCCTTCTCCACTTAATATTAGGGGAGTTCTGGTCAAGATGGCAGAATAGATGGTTCCCCAGTGTCACTTTCTCCCACAAATCAACCAATGTGCAAATATAAAAACGTAGCAACAGCCAAGATGGGGCTGCTGGAACTCATGGGAAGAGGAGGAGAGACCTACAGGGTTCTTGAAGGTAGGAGAAGCCACAGTGAGAGAAAAAAAAAAACTGCTGTGAGTGTTTTGGGCTGCAGCTGTTTTAAGGCTGGAGCTGCTGGAGCACATGGAGCAGGAACCAGAAGAAGCTGTAGCTGTGCCCTTCGGGTGGAGTTGCTTGGAGGCAACAGGGGAGAAGAGGGCCTTGGTGTTCCCCAGGACAGCAAGACCACTAATAGGGCTCCTGTGGACCTACACAGGAGCGAGGAGCCAGAACAGCTGAAAAAAAGGAGCCACTCAGAGGCTGGTGGACTGGTGCAGGGTCCATCCTAGGAAGTGTTTGGAGCATGGGCGGTGGGGAGAGAGAGGCCCATTGGGAGAAAACTGGGACACAGCAAGGACAGCTGATCCAGCACGGGACCATTCAGAGGAGACTGGTCAGGAATGCATAATTGCATGGGGTGTAGTTTGATGAAAAGATTCAGCCCAAGATCAGAGTTTCTATACAACCCAGGAGTACCCCATCTCTGGAGATCCAGAAGTACCTATAAACCCCCAAGCTGCACAAAAAGTCTTCCCTAGGGAAACAGCAACAAAGCAGCAATTTGGCTGAACAACACTACTCAAGTACTGGTTCCCACAGGAAGTTCCCCTGTTTTAGACGTAAGCAAAGGACAAAAGATTAGTTGCAGCCCAGGTACACCACCAGCACCTCCGGGCCCACCAGGGGACCTTAGGTATGGAGCCAGGGACCAGACCCCAATTTCACATCTAGGCACACCGCCAGTGCCTCAGGGCCCTGCCCAGGGACCCAGGGTATGGAGCCAGGGACCGGACACCCCCCACAACCAGGCATACCACCACTGCCAAGGAGCATGCCAACACATCATCTCCATGTGAGTGGCCCACCACAGTAACCACAGCTGCTGAAAAAGTGGCTAGACATCACAACCACCACACAGATGGTCTGCCAACCTTTGGAGTACATTGACAGAAGGAGAGTCACCAGTAGAGACCAAAGAAAAGAATAGGATGTCTCTCTCCACAAAGCCCATTCCAGAGTGACGGAAGAAGCACCTGCTCTATGATAATATTGAGATAGCTGAACACACCTCTCAGCATTGGACAGATCATCTAGGCAACATATCGACAGAGTAACCATTGCTCTTTCAGAGGGAGAGAAGAAATCTAGGGTTATCAGTGGTGGGAGGGAGGAGGAAGAGGGGATAGGGAGAGATTGGACAAGGGGCATAAAAAATAAGTACAATTTGTACTAATGTACATACTGATAATATTGATTTGATCAACATATGTCAACATTGAATCCCAAAAATATGAATAATCAATTATGATTCAAAAAAATAAAAATGAAAAAATTAAATTAAATTAAACTACCCCCCCCCCCCAATATATGCTCTTTGTATGATCCCTTCCCAACTCCTTGGGTATAATAATCCAGCATTGGTCCCTCTGGCTTTCTCTCCGCTGATGCCTCAGAATGCTCAAATTCTTTCCATTTTTGAGCAATTATTTTCCTTTCTTTGTTTTGCTAAGAAATTTCACTCGCTCTATTCCTCCTGCCTCCAGTTCTAGCCACCCATTCACTATCGCTGAAAACAGGTTTTTGCCTCATTTTTCCCTGAAGCTATTCTCCAGAAAGTATCCTTCTAATCATAAAATGTAGTTGCTTTCTAAATCCTCATTCTCATTCTGAACATTATTGGCAAACTAATTTTTGTAAAAACAATAAACACACACAAACACAACTCTCCTTCCTTAGCATTGTGCAAAATTGCCTTGCACTCATTCTTTCTACATTTTTGTTTTCTTTCCCTAATTTCTCTTCCCACTGCTTTTCCTCCCCTTACTCCTTAACTGTCACTGTCTCTCACCTTTATCCATTGACTTTCTTTTCAACACGCTATTCATCTACTTTTGTAATCTTCATTTATTGGCTCTATGAAAAGTACATCCAGCGTTGCATCTCCAATGGCTGTTGAACCCCTCTTAGATGTTGCACTGACACATAGAACAGAGTGTGCTTAAACAAGATATTTTCCCCAAACTGCATCTCCTCCTACGAATCCTCAAAATGTTCCTATAATCTTTGACTGGTTTCTTTTCATAGACACTTTCCTTATGCCCAATCAGCACTCAAACATAGTGGGTTTGTTTTTCACAGTGTTACTCGTATCCACCTTTTCCTAGTTTCTCTCCTGCCACTCCTCAATTTTAGACCCTTATTAACATAGTCTCTTTCATTTCCCTCCCCTCCAATGTATCTATTACCACATCATCAGAACTTCAGACTCCATATACCATTCATAGACCTGGTGTATGTACATAACAAATTACCCCACAACTTAGTGTCATCGAACAAACATTTACTGTGCTCAGGCATTCCTATGCCAGGAGTTTGGATGGGCATAGTGGGGGTGACTTGTCTTGCTCCACAATATTGAGGGCCTCATCTGGAATGCTTGAAAGCTTGGAGCTGGATTCAACTGAAGGCTCCATCACTCACGCGTCTAGCAATTAATGGTGGCTATTCCTCCCTATAGTGGCCTTTTTTGTATGGTCTCTCTTCATGGACGAGTTTGGGCTTTCTGACAACGTGGTGGCTGACTTTCAAGGGAAATAGTTTCAGGCAAAAGAGAGACAAGCAGAAGTTCTAGCCTCAGAAATTGTACAGTGTCACTTATGCGGTACTCCATTGGCTGGAGCAGTATTGAACCCACTCAAGTTCTAGAAGAAATAGAATCTACCTCTCTATGGGGAGTGCCAACATTCTGGAAGTATGGGGACTGGAAAATTTCTGTGGTCATTTTGGAAAATACAATCTGCAACAGATCTCCAGCGGGCTCTAACTTGCCTTCTCAGGCGGACATTGCACTAATTCCTCATGGGATTTTTTTTTCCTTTTCCCACTATGACCCCCTCACTATATATTCACCTTCATCTTGAGGAGGAGCATACCATCACCCTTTTCTGGAATTCTGGCCCACATTCAGCTTAAATAATCAAAGGGGCAGGGGTAGTGAGAAAAGTAAAGAGAGGTTTATTTACCTTATAAACACTTGGAATTATAGAACTTATACCTTAAAAGATTGGCAATCTTACTAGCAGAAAAGAATTTTAGGCTGTAAATTATTTATTCTGAGGCTGGAATCAGTAAGTGCTTTTTTTCTTCAACCCAGTCTCCTACTCACATGACCTGAAATGACTCTTCCCACCCCCAATTCCATTTCTTATCCCAAATCTCTCTACTCCATTGAAGATAAACCTACCAACATAAGCCTGGCAGGAGATTGAGAGGAAAAGATAACCATCAACCTGGCAGAAGAATTATCAGTCAAAAAACAAGATACAGGAAACACACGGAATAGAGGAGAAAACAGATACTCAGGGTCCCTCTGAAGTGGGCTCAGTTGGTACATGGAAGAGAAAAGTAGACAGGTTTCAAATCATTCTCTGGACTTTATGTCTAATGGGGCTAATAGAAGATACTTTTAGTGATGTAATATAACATCCCAACTTTTTATAGCTGAAGAAATATAACCAAGGGGTTAAATACATTTCCTCTTCTATTCACAAACTCAGCAAATACCAAAAATGCTCTGTGCTTTCCTTGCTGTACACCTCAGCCCCTCACATTTGCTTCATCTGGAACAAGTGTGTTTCCAATAAACATGTTGATCTTTTTGGGTCCCATTCAAATGCCATCTTCTTCATGAACTCATCTCAAAAAGAAATAATCTCTGCTTCTGGCTTTCATGCCTTTTTATTACACTTACGACACAGATACTGCAGGGCATTTTCCATACCCTCTGCCAAATTGAAAGGTCCTAGGGAATGGGCATCAAAGCTTTTCTTCTTACTCCAAGTGGCACTTTGGACAATGTATTGAATGTACTCATTTTCCAATAGAGAGTTGTATGATTAATGCATAACAAATTATTCAAACCGATGAATAAAATTTTGCTGCAACCATACCTGTGATTTTGAGTGTCATTTTGGCTCCAGTTCCTCACTGAAAAAAGAAAAAATATAACAAAGCTGAAGAAGTGGCAGTTAAAAATGATTTAAATGATCAAGTTTTTGCCTTTGGAAGGAACATAAAATAATATTAATAAGAAAAAATGAAATAAAAATAAGATTAATATTGGAAAGACAAAACTTACTCTATAAAAACTCAAGAGACTATATGCTAACTGAACTCAAGTACATATAATAAATTTCAGTGTATTGTTATTTTTAAAAGTCCTTTGTAACTTAAAAAATAGCAAAATCAAGATGAAAACAAAAAAATTTTTGATATGTGGTTAAACTTTCTCCACTGTTATAATCTACACTGTGACCAATACACCCTCAGTGTTTCGTTTAGCTTGACTAAACTTTAGACAGATTTCTTCCTGACTACAGGCCCCTGATCTCCCTATTCTTAGAACATATATTTTAGAAAATTTGCAGCTGAAAGTTCTTTCTCTGTCCCTTTGACATGTGTATCTTCTCCCAGCCTCATGCTAGTTTTACAACCCAGGAATGCCTTTCTCTAGGATGAGGGAGTTATCCCTATGAAATGTAATCATCAAAAAAGATAGTATTCCTATCTCCCAGTCTCTGCGTGAGGGTAGGAGCCTAACTTCAATAAGTACCAGTTAGCAAATGCAGATGGCCTAATTACATTGACCAACCAGTCCCCTAACCTTATCCAGTTCTTTTCCACTAGCTCAACCCAGCTCGCAACTCTCCCATCTTTTGACTCAATGGAGTTGGGTTCAATATCTCTCCCTTATTACAATAGTCTTAAATAAAGTGTTATTTCAATAGTCCTAAGTAAAGTCTTCCTTGCTTGTTTAAATCCATCTGGTATAATTTGTTTTTGACAACTGTTACATAAAAGAATTATTAGATTAGTTTGTGGATGTTAGATTCAGAAAGGAGAGTTAAGAAAAACAAGTTTTTTTATAATCCATTCCGAAGTAGTCATTCATTTCATAATATGTATTTGTTTAGCAACTTCTAAATAACAGGAACTGTAGATAAGCATTTCATATGAAAAAGATGAAAAACTGATCTTCTCCCACATGGACCTCACAATCTAAACTGCACTGACAAATTATAAACAGCCATTACAGTACCATGTGATGGTGCTCTCTGCAGAGCTCTGATGCCAGCAGTTGTTCCAACCTCACCCACGTCACAACCCTCCACTCTGCATAGATAGTACAGCTTCCCTGTGTGCCTTGTGAGGCAGCCCAGACCTGACAACAACCAGCAGGCAGCTTCCTAATGAAGAAAGACAATTCCCAACACCTAGTCTAGTTGCTTTGCTTCTAGATTCAAGCAAGTAAAGGTTCTTCATCCAGGTGACCATATTTCTGAGACTTCTTCACTGACTCCTCAAATACAAAAGGTTTTGTAAGATACTCTTCTGACTTCTGATATTTCCCATTTGCTGATTTAAATGTCTGTTCCATTTCTTTTGCTTCAACCCACATAGATAAATAGTAACTAACCTTCAAGTATACTTACTTTGACCTTGAATAATTTGTATATTATGTTTGGAAACTGACACTAAAAGGTCATTGCAATGTTGAGCAATTAAAGAATGGTCTTTTTCAAAACATATCCTGTCACCTAAACATTTCCATTTTTAGGTTGGGGGATAAAATGCCAGAAATTAGGAGATTAACAACTAATATCAGTCACCTTCACAATAGCATTATATATACGTCTTGAAAGAACTGAGCTTAGTAGATACCTTCGCTGCTGTGGAACAATAAAAGACAATCTTTTTTTCTTCCTGTCCTTGCTTACTGATTTATTTTGCTTGTTTCCATGGTGACAAATCCATGGTCTCAGGAGATCACTGTTTTGAATCCTGAATTGTTTGACCTTCTGAAACCAGCAATATAGAAAAGGTAAAAAAAACAAGCTTTAAAATCCCCTCAAGTGAACCAATTTATGGAAATTCATATTCTTCTGCTGTGCTCTAAACTACATCCAGTGTAAAATCTCAAGCATTTTAAAGAGAGAAATACAATAGCCTCTGAGCCTTGAATTATCAAACTATTGTGAGATTAGTTTTATGAAAAATTCTGCTAGAACCTGTCTCCAGGCCTCCATTTATAATAATTTTGACCTTACAAAAGGCATCATGATTAAATTTTTAGACATTTAGTATTTGAGTTAAAAAGCATACAAAAATGTATACAAAACAGCTCTTATCCTACAGTAATCTTGCAATTCATTTGCATGTCAAAATAAAGTTCTAAGTAGAAAATATTATGAAAAGAGAAATTAAATACTACCTATAAATAATGACATTTTTTTTTACTTAAAAAGGGGAAGATCTTTTAAGGTTAGGGTCCAAATTTGGGTACATATGAATTGACCAGATCTCAGCATATTTTATTTATTTTTGCATTTATTTATTAATTCATAAAATATGCATTGAGCTCTACCATGTTGTCAGTCAATGCTTTCAGCACTGGAGACATGAAAATTTATGAATTATGTCAATTGTCTTCAGTCTTGTAAAGCTCCCGTTCTATAAGATAGGGGAATACCAACAGTAAACATGCAAGTACACACACACACACACAACAATGCTGGATAGTCATAAGTGCCAGGAGAGAAATAAAACAGTGACATGATAGATGTGACAGTGGGCATGTGCAAGAACGATGAAAGAAACAAAAGCCAAGTGTGCCTGGTAAATAGAATGAGGAAGGGGAGAAGAGGAATGGGAAGGAAGTGACGCTATGAGGGAGGTAGGAGCCAGATCTTGCAGAGCCTTGAAGGGCAATTTAAAGAGTCTCAACTTTATTCGCAGTGCAGTGAGAAGTCATTGCAGGGCTGTAAGTCTAATGGAATAAACATGATTAGATTTTATTTCTTAAAGCAGCTACTGGATATTTTATTCTTTATAGCTATAATTTGATTATATTTTTAGAAGTTGTCAAACAATTTAATTTTACACAATTTTGTATGATTTGGATATTAAAATGGACAGATCATACATGCACAATCCCAATGATTGCTAGAAACGATTGTATGTCTGGACAGGACATCAGTATGAAACACCTTAATTTTTGTCTGTCCTAAGCTTTGATTAGTGTAATGCTGTCGATGACAATGGTAATGATTATAATGACACCACCACTAATAGTAGATATCGTTTCCTAAGAACTTACGATGCTCTATAGACACTGTACCAAATGCTTTATAGAATGTATTATGCTTAACTCATACGAAAAGAACCCCATACAATGCCCATTGTATAGAACAGTAAACAGAGCCTTGGCATAATTAAGTGGCTGTCATGACTTCAAGCAGAGTAGAAAATGAATTGGGAGCTAATATAAAATGAATTCAACCCCATAAATCGAACTCTCAGCCATTGTACTTTTCTGCCTTGAAATGCAATCTGGAGATTATTTAAAATTTCTTTTTTAAAAAAATTAACCCATCTTTTTTCTTTTTTTGTTAATTGAATCTTCATTGATTATACATATTTGTGGGGTACAGAGTTAACTACAAATATTCATGTACAGTATGTGACGGTCAAAGTAGGATAATTAGCTTATTCATTATTAACACACATAATCATTCTCTGTGTCCATTAACCAATTTCTTGCTGACCTCATTTTTCCTCTCCCTCCCCGTTTCCCACTTTTAGTAACCCCGGTTCTGTTCTCTCCTTCTGAAAGTTCAGCATATTGTTGTCATTGTTGTTTCTTATTTTCTTTCTCTTTCTCTCATAATTAATTTATTTAGTTTTTATTTGCATTTCCCAGATGCTGAGTGATGTTGAGCATTTTTTTATATGACTGTTGGCCATTTGTATATCTTCCTTAGAGAAATGCCTACTTAGCTCTTTTGCCCATTTTTAAATTGGGTTGCTTGTTTTTTTCTTGTAAAGTTGTTTGAGTTCCATGTATATTCTGGATATTAATCCTTTGTCAGATGAATATTTTGAAAATATTTTCTCCCACTCTGTTGGTTGTCTTTTAACTCTGTTAATTGTTTCTTTTGCTGAGCAGAAACTTTTTAGTTTGATATAATCCCATTTGTTTATTTTTCCTTTGGTTGCCCGTGCTTTGGGGGTTGTATTCATGGAGTCTGTGTCCAGTCTTACTTCCTGAAGTGTTTCTCTTATGTTTTCTTTAAGAAGTTTTATTGTTTCAGGGTGTATATTTAATTCCTTAATCCATTTTGAGTTGACTTTAGTGTATGGTGATAGGTAAGGGTCTAGTTTCATTCTCCTGCATATTGATATCCAGTTCTCCCAGCACCATTTGATGAAGAGGCAGTCTCTTGCCCAGTGTATAGGCTTGGTGCCTTTGTCAAAGATTAGATGGCTGTAGGTGTGTGGGCTGATTTCTGGATTCTCTATTCTATTCCATTGATCAGTGTGTCTGTTTTTCACCTCAGTTAGGATGGCTAAAATCCAAAAGACTCTGAACAATAAATGCTGGCGAGGTTGCGGAGAAAAAGGAACTCTCATACATTGTTGGTGGGACTGCAAAATGGTGCAGCCTCTATGGAAAATGGTATGGAGGTTCCTCAAACAATTGCAGATAGATCTGCCATATGACCCAGCTATCCCACTGCTGGGAATATACCCAGAGGAATGGAAATCATCAAGTCGAAGGTATACCTGTTCCCCAATGTTCATCACAGCACTATTTACAATAGCCAAGAGTTGGAACCAGCCCAAATGTCCATCATCAGATGAGTGGATATGGAAAATGTGGTATATCTACACAATGGAAGACTACTCAGCTATATAAAAGAATGAAATACTGCCATTTGCAACAACGTGGATGGACCTTGAGAGAATCATATTAAGTGAAACAAGTCAGGCACAGAAAGAGAAATACCACATGTTCTCACTTATTGTTGGGAGATAAAAATAAATAAATAAATTCACACACACAAAAGAAACAAAACTGGGGGGGAGAAGAAGACATAACAATTGCAATTCTTTGAAGTTGACATGACAAGCATACAGAAAGGACATTGCTTGGTGGGAGGGGGGAGAGGGAGGAAGGAGGGAGGTTTTGGTAATGGGCCACAATAATCAACCACATTGTATATCGACAAAATAAAATTTAAAATAAATAAATAAATAAATAAAAATAAAGAGAATCAAATGCTAAAAAAAAAATAAAATAAAATAATTTATTTAGTTTTTAGCTCCCACTTATGAGTGAGGACATAGTATTTCTCTTTCTATGCCTGGCATATTTCACTTAACATAATTTTCTCCAAGCTCATCCATGTTGCTGCAAATGGCAGAATTTCATTCTTTTTTTATAGTTCAGTAATATTCTACTGTGTAAATACACCACATTTTCCTTATCCAGTCATCCATTGATGGACATTTAGGTTGGTTCCATATTTTGGCTATTGAAAATAAAGCTGCAATAAGCAAGTGAGTACAGGTGTCCCTTTGACACGATGATTTCCATTCCTTTGGGTTTCTACCCAGTAGTGGGATTCTGGTTCATATGGCAGTTCTATCTGTAGTTGTCTGAGAAACCTCTATACTGTTTTCCATAATGGCTGTACTAATTTACAGTCCCACCAACAATATAGAAGGGTTCCCCTTTCTCTGCATCCATGCCAGCATTTGTTATTCTGTCTTTCTGATAATAGCTAGTCTAACTGGGGTGAGATGATATCTCAAAGTGGCTTTCATTTGCATTTCCCTGATGATTAGTGATGTTGAGCATTTTTTCATGTACCTGTTGGCCATTTGTATGTCTTCCTTTGAAAAATATCTATTCAGCTCCTTCGCCCATTTTTTAATCAGATTTTTTTTTTTTTTTTTTTTTTACTGTGAAGTTGTTTGAGTTCCTTGTTTATTCTGGACATTAATCCCTTGTCAGATTTATAGTTTTCAAATATTTTCTCCCATTCTGTAGTTTGTCTTTTCATTCTGTTGATTATTTTCTTAGTTGTGCAGAAGCTTTTTAGTTTGATATAGTCCCATTTGTTGATTTTTGCTTTTGTTGCCTGTGCTTTTACAGTCTTATCCATAAAGTCTTTGCTTGGTCTTACATCCTGAAGTGTTTCCCCTGTGTTTTCCTCTAGGAGCCTTATTGTTTCAGGTCTTATGTTTAAGTCTTTAACCGATTTTGAGTTGACTTTCATCCGTGGTGAGAGATAGAAGTCTAATTTCACTCTTCTGCATATGGATATCCAGTTTTCCCAGCATCATTCATTGAAGTGACTGTCCTTTCCCCATCATTTGTTCTTGATGCCTTTGTCAGAGATCAGTTGGCTGAGAGTTGATTGATATCTGGGTTCTTTATTCTGTTCTATTAGTCTGTGTTGCTATTTTATGCCAGCACCATGCTGTTTTGGTATCTTTCTTTAAATCCAAAATTTAAATTCTATTCACTAAGTAGATATCCCAGCAATATTTGGATGTGAGTAGAAAACATCTAGAAACTCATTGGTAGTCATTTTTTCTTTCTCAAAGACATAAGATTAGAACAAATTATAATAGTGACATTTCCATTTAATCTACTAAATTTTAGTCAAGATAGTCAGAGGTCATACTGACTTACTGAAATATATTATATTCAAAACAGAAAGTGGCCAATGACAAAACAAATACATCATTAAATTAATGGTATTTCAGTCCATAAGAAAAGAAAACACAAACACCAAACCCAACATAGTGTTTTCTGTCTTGATGTAGTGTTACATCCCTTGTAAATCAGGGAGTCAGTGATTCACATTTTACCAATTCTTCAAATTCTTACAAGATAACATTCATAATTACTAAATGTATATCTCCTTAAAACCTAATTCATCTGCTGCCTTTTTCTCAAAGGCCTGGGATACAGCCAAAAATTATTCAGCTTTTCCTTTAAAAGAAAAATATATAGTGCCAACTACTGTGGCTTCAAGACCAGAGCTAAACATTCTGGCAGACCTCCAGCCAGCACATCATAAAAACCACTTCACTTTTTGCAGTTTAGTTTTTGCCTAGAAATTTTTAAATATCTAACTACTTTTGCTTTCTATGTAGCACCAATTTTCTAATATCCACTATTAGTCATTCCCTGTTTTTTAAAACAAACCTATTCATTTTATATTACTTCTATGTTAATTTCTCCATCTTGTCTCCCTATCAGTTGACACCTGCATCAAGACACATCAACTTGCCCATCCACACATGTTGCTTTGAGAAAAAAAGTAAGAAAAAAGAAAGGAAAAAAAATCAAGTGACTCTTAAGCCCTCTGTTTGATATTCATTAGATACTACCTGATGTCAGTATTTTTTATGGCAATATTATACCTCTAATAGCTGTGTGATTAGTTTAACATTGGAGGGGGGAGAAAAGACAATGAGCTGTTACCATTTTATGATGACACAAGATTAATTGTCAAATTAACAAAAATTCATGGCAAACTTTCAAAGTGTTTACCTTGGGCTAAAGAAAAAAAGAGGACAGACTAGTTTAGAACCTCTCTTCCACACCAGCAGACACATGCCATGGAAGGATAGGCTGCCAATCACTTCTGAATGATTTGTCTTTTAATCACTTCTATGCCTTCACTCAAATATTATTCAAGTGCTTTCAATGTGCTAAGCATCAAAAGGAATGATATGGCTCTTCCTTGCAAAACACATACATTTTAGGATGAGGGAGATAATATGACACAAATACCACAGTATAGGACTGAATGTAAGTTCGTAAAAATAGGTGCAGAATTTCATTTTAAATTGAAGAATGAAAAGTTTACTTTGACTAAGAGGATTAGGGAAAGCTTTGATAGAGAAGTAACACTCAATCACTTTAGGAAGGGCAGGATTTAGACAGGCAGATTTGGAAGGGAGGGGTTGTTGTGGAAAGCATTGGAGGCAAAAGAAAGAGCATGAACAAAGTTAACTGGTATAGTCCAAATAGCATTGTCCTGTGAGTCTCAGGTGCAAGTGTGAGTGCAAGTCCTTCTACACACTAATAATTACATAATCCTCAGTCTTCCCATCTGTATAATGTAGGATGGAGATAGATCATCTTCAGGGTTGCTTTAAGTGCTTAAATTCTATGCTTAAAACACAGAAGTGATCAGTCACAGGGTATGGTTGGAGAACATCAGGGAATACAATTTATCTGAAAACTATTTGATGTACACAGGAGTGAGAAATAAGCTTAGGAGAATGAATTAGGGCCATACGGTATGTTAAATGCTGGACTAGGAATTTAGGCTGTATATGATAGTCCATGGAGATCCAGTGAAGACATCCCACACTTCCAAAATCTGTTTCAGATTAATCTGACAACAGTTTTCAGGAGTGAACAGGGCCATGAGGTGTTAAAGAAAACATTTTAAGTGGCTATTTATAGAATCAAGGGATAGGTAAAAGAGATAAAAACTGGTGCTATCGAAGTAGAAATAGAAACTACAATGTACACCCGAGGCATTATGAGAAAACTGTACCCATCCAAAAAGAGCTTAAGTCATTTGAAAATACACCTCAGGGAAAGTACCCTTTTTGTCAAAAAAAAGTCCTTTTGTCATCAGAAGAAAGCCCCAAGGCTGGAATGATTTAGGTCGTTAGGAATTGTTACTTTCTCGGCCTATAACATATTAATTTTGGCTTTCCTACATTGTTTTCCTAGGGGCTTCAAGGTGGGGTAAAGGGTATTATGTGTTCCTGGCAAGGTGGTAAACAAGCATGGGCTATTGAGTCCTTCCCCCAATTCATTCTTTGTGATGGTTAATTCTAGGTGTCAACTTGATTAGAGTAAGGAATACCGAAAACCTGGTAAAGCTATCTTTTGAGGTGTATCCGTGGGAGTGTTTCCAGAAGAGATAAGCATGAGAACCTGAGTGGACCTGGGGGACGGGAGAGAAAAAACATAGAAAAAGGCTAATTGCTCTGCTCTCCTGTCTGTGGACAACAGAGCTCAAGACTCTTAAGCTTTTGGGTTCCAGGACTTACATTACAGCACCATCAGCTTCCCTAGTTCTGAGGCCTTCAGACTTGGATTGAACCACACTACCAGCATCCAGTCTGCAGATGTGCTATCATAGGACACCTCTTCACAATCATGTGAGCCAATTCCCCTAATAAATCCCCTCTCGTATATTTGTAAACATATCCTATTGTTTCTGTCTCTGGAGAACCCTAACTAATAAACACTTGAACTTCAGAACAATAGCATTTTATCAATGTGTTTCTGCCATAGCAATGATCATATTTTGAAAGAAAGGAACAGAATATTAAGTCCAGAACAAGGCCCAGGATACTTGAAATATGCTAAAGATGATACCTCAAAACAGTAGGAAAATGGTGGATAATATGGTAGATTGTGCTAGGAAAATTTCCTTATTATATGGAGAAAAGTAAGGTTGAGTCCCTACCATATAAACTATGCAGAGATGGATTACAAATGGAATAGAGACCTAATGAAGAAGGCATAAATACAAAGCAAATTAGAGAAAATGTAAAAGAATATCTTTGTAAATTCAAAAGAGAAAATATTTCTTTAAAGATTCCAAAAACACAAGATATAAAGCCAAAAAAGATATATATTTCATAAATCAAAATTAAGGATTTCTATTTAGTGAAGGATCCTACAGACAGAAAGAAGGCAACTGGAATGAAGATATGGTAGGGGTCCAAAGTCAACCATAAATTAATCTCTAGGTTATAGAGAGAACTTCAACGAAACAAGAAAAAGACACTAAACCCAATTTTAAAAGCGAGGAAAGGCGGAAACAAACAATTCACAGAAAGATAACTCTAAACATCTAATAATGTTTAAGTTCATTACTAATCCAAGATATACAGATTAAAACCACAAGGAAACACCTCTTTACAACTGTAAAAAATAGACAAAGTTAGAAAACTGGATAACACCAATTTTTTTGGTAAGGACATGGGGAGTAGGAAATATTTACTCACTTTTGATAGAAATGTAATCTGAATACAGACACTATGGAAATCAATATGATGAAATTAAGTATCAAATGTCCAAGCACAATCACATTCCTGGGTATCCATGGTAGGAAATATATGATGATGTTCATCATGTCATTGTGGGGATAGCAAAAATCTAGAGGTAACCAAGTCATACCTACCTACAGGAGAAATGTGGGCTGGATGCAACTCTGAAATACTCTGAAAACTATGAAATATGAAAAGCAACAGTTAGAATCAATGATTTAGATAGACACACAGCAATTAGAATAGATCTCTTCATCAGTGTTGAATAAATAAAGCAAGGAACAGAACAAACTTTATAATGCAATAAAATTTATGTTAATAAAACACATATGTTTATTAAACACATGTTAATTAAAACACAATTTATGTTAATTAAAACAATCAAGCCACTACTACTCAGTTTATTAGGTAAAGGCATATTTAAGAGCCTATACTATATCAGAGAAATTAGCATGTGTAACCATGGTGGAGTTTCAATTGGAATGAGAATCGGGGATGCAGAAAATTAGAGTAAACAAACAAAAAGAACAAATAATAATGTCCTATGAACCAAAATAATTGAGTAACAAAAAAAGAGAGAGAGAGAGAGGTAGAGAGGAGTGAGGGAAAGGAAAAATTGAAGGGAAGAGACTTCTGTTTTCCAGTACAGCATGCAAGAAACTTAGAAGTTTTTCACTCCACCCTAATAAGTAAAAAGCTAAACAAACTAAAAAATCAATAACTCTTTTTAAATCTATTCTGTAGAAAGTCTTAAGGAATTAACAAATGAAACAAACAAACAAACACTCCTGGAACTAATAAGCAATTACAGCAAGGTTGCAGGATATAAGGTTAATATACAAAAGTCAATCTGCATCCTATGTAACAGGAATGAACAAGTGGAATTTACAAGTAACAGTAGATTACCATTTACATTAGCATCCCCCAAAAGTGGAAAACTCAGGTATAAAACTCATAAAATATCTATACGATCTATATGATGAATACTACAAAACTCTGATGGAAGATATCAAAGAACCAATAGAGATACTCCACCTTTAAGATAAAGAGTCAATATCATGAAGATATCAGTTCTTCCTAATCTGGTCTATAGATTTAATGGCACTATCCAACTTCAACCTTGCTATTAAGCTACAGTAATCATGACAGTGTGGTTATCGCTGAAAGAATAGACAACCAGACCAATGGAACAGAACAGAGAGCCCAGAAGTAGACCCACATATATAGTGTCAACTGTTTTTTGACAAAGGAGCAAAATATAATGAAGCAAAGGTAGTTTTTCAACCAATGGTGCTGGAACAACTTGACACCCACATGTTAAAAAATAAATCTAGATACAGATGTTACACTGTTCACAAAAATTAACTCAAAATGCATCAAAGACCTAAATATAAAATTTGAAACTATAAAACTCCTAGAAGATAACACGGGAGAAAACCTAGATGAACTTGGGTATAGTAATGACTTTTTAGATACAACATCAATGACACAATTCATGAAAGAAAGAATTGATAAACTTCATTAAAATTAAAACTTCTGCTCTGCAAAAGACAATGTCAAGAGAATGATGAGACAAGCCAAAGAATGGGCGAAAATATTTGCAAAAGACATATATGATTTAGAACCGTCCACAATATTCAAAGAACTTTTAAAACTCAACAATATGAAAATAAGCAATTCCATTTTTTAAGAAATGGGCAAAAAAGCTAAACAGACAGCTCACCAAAGAAAATGTATAGATGTCAAGTAAGCATATACAAAGATGGTCGACATCATATGTCATTAGATAGTTACCAATTAAAACAGGATGCTACGACACACCTGCTAGAATGGCCAAAATCCAAAACATAAACACCAAATGCTGTTAGTACAGCCACTTTTGAAGACAGTTTGGCAGATTCTTACAAAACTAAACATACTCTTACCATCCAAATGAACTCAAAAGTTATGTCTTCACAGATGTTTATAGCAGCTTTATTCACAATTGCCAAAACTTGGAACCAACCAAAAAACCCATCAGTAGATGAATGGATAAACTATGGTACATCCAGACAGTGAAATATTATTTAGCACTTAAAAGAAATTAGCTACTAAGCCATTAAAACACATGGATGGCACTTAAATGCATATTCTAAGTGAAAGAAGCCAATCTAAATTTTATTTACTGTATAATTCTAACTATATGACATTCTAGAAAAGGCAAAAGTATGGAGATAGTAAAAATATCAGTGGTTTCCAGTGGCTAAAGGGGAGGAAGAGATGAATAAGCAGAACACAGAGAATTTTTAGGGCAGTGAGGCTACTCTATATGGTACTACAGTGGTGGATACATGTCATTACACATTTGTCAAAACCTGAATGTATAACACCAAGAGGGAACCCTAATGTAAACTATGGATTCGGGGTGATTGTAATGCGGTAACATAGGCTCATCAATTGTAACAAGCATACCACTGTGGTGGGGATGTCAGTAGTGGGGGAGGTTTATGAGTGTGGGTGGTGGGAGACAAGATAATAGGGGGCCTCTCTGTATCATTCAGTTTTGCTTCAAACCTAAAACTGCTCTAAAAAATAAAGTTTACTAATTTAAGAAGACCCTTATGGAAGGAAACCTGAGACTTCCCAAAGCGTGGTTTTTCTCTCAATCATACCATTTCTTTCCCAACCACTTTAGTCTTCCCAACACTTCCTTCAATTTGGGCTTCTGTTGTAGCAATTCTGGAACCGGGGGGGGGGGGGGGGGGGTTTTC
>NW_007729155.1:232195-235097 GCF_000696425.1 Galeopterus variegatus
GGGGGGGGGGGGGGGCTGCTTTCTCAAGCAGGACCTTCTGAAAATATTAGAATCCAAGAAACAGGTGGACTGTGACCTGGGGAAAGGCAAAGCAACCAAGTGTATCAGAGCCTCATATGAGCCATATTTTTATAGGATAATATAGTATGGTGGAAAATCATGTTCCTACATGGGCTTTTGTGAAGGGAAAAAGAGCTCTGCATCCGAAATTTATGACAAAAACTGGTCGCCCTATAAACACAGACCCCAAAGCATTATTTTTTTTCCTGGAAAGAGCTGGTTATAAACTTCCCATTTTACATTCAAGATAAATTTGATTTTACTTAGTGTCTGGCTACCTCCCCCATTCTCTTTGAATTTCCGGTGCTAAAAGTTAATATCTGGCAGCAATTCAGTTTTCCTGCCCATCTTTCCTTTAGTTCATTTTGTAAATGTAGTGATTTGAAGTCCAATTTTCTTGAAAGCACCCATTTTTATCCTCAGACTCATCTGTTTCATTTCTCTGCCCGTCCTGCAGAGGCTCTGTTAGCTCTAAAGCAGATATTCTCAGTCTCAGTACTAATGACATGTGGGGCCAGATAATTTTGGGTTGTAGGGGAGCCGTCCTGTGCATCGTAGAATACATAGCAGCATCCCTGGCTTCTATCTACTAGATACCAGTAGCACTCGCCTCAGTTGTGACAACCAGCAGTGTCTTTAGATATTGCCAGATGTCCTCTCGGAGGCATAATTGTCCATAGCTTAAATTAAGTTCACAAAGATTTCAATACTATGTTATGGATTCATCTTACAGATCATTAACCAAAATAATGAGAAATATGGAGCTTTACAGAATTTCTTGTCTCATCCTGCCAATTACCATCCACAGGATAACTTATCATTAATTATTACTTATTCATCACTACACTTGGTTGAGAGTCCTGTAATTTTTCACTTGACAATGCAAAGCCAGGCCAAATTCTCCTAAAACCATAGAGATGTGTCAACTTACCCAAAGTGTACTCTATCTCGTAGAATTTACTGAAGCTTCTGCTTAATCATTTGTTATCAAACTTATTATACCTATTCATGATTCATCTTAAAACAGTCTTTTATGTTGATGAAATGTGTACATAGACTACATCATTCTTTCTTTTGCTTAGGATCCCTTTTTTTCAAAATTTTTACCAAAATGCTACATACCCAAGAATTCAGAAAAAATTTCCATTTAAAACCATATTTGTGCTTCATGTATAAGCTCTATATTACAATGAGAATAAATTCTAAAAGCATATCTCTTATGAATTTACAGTAAGAATATCAAAGATTTTTAATATTGTAACTCATTTTAGAGGGTCCACATGAATACTTTATTGAAAATAATAATGATTTATCATAATCATACATATAGCCTACGACTTGAGTATCACTCAATCTTAGTCAATTGCAAATAAATGTACTATTTCTTCCTAATTTTCTTTTCTAACAAATATTCATAAAGTCCCATTTTCACGTGGCAAGTTTAGTGTAACAAAACTTGAACAGATCAAATTTGCATAATTAGGTAAATTCAGCATAAATTGTGATGACTGATTGATTCCAATCTACTTCACTATAGCTGACCTCATTCAATCATATAGCAAGAAGCCTGTCAGACCATAATGGGTCACTACTTTTCTTAGCTAATTAGATGAAAAGTAATTACAAAAATGTGTTTGTAAAAACCTCCTTGTTATAATGCGATTGAGCAATAGTCACCATTTGGCATCTGGTTTTATGTTTGATGTCAAGAACAACTAACTTCCTAACAAAGTGAATGGGGAATGTATCTTTCAAAATTCAAAATTAAAATTATAACATTCTTATGAGACCCTTATAAAATCAAGGGTGCTTACAGGATAAAGTAAAAGAATATGTGTAACTAGAACCACTTTAGACAATGTAGGCTGATGTTACACATTACATGTCATCTCCTTACTCCTTAGATGTTTTGCTTAAAGTCTGTAATTTGGGGGGCAATATTGCAGTATAATGCATGACCTAGATGTTTTGTCTTTCTGAAAAACAAATTAGACCACTGCCTTCATGAGATTATTTTAGAGGGTACAAAAGACTCCTCCGAATTTTGATTTATCTACTGGCTTTAATTTTATTTTTTTGATTAAAATCAGAGGCTGCCTAAGTTTCTGAGTTATGTGAAATCAAATTTTGATATACAAGAGAGAACTTCAAGGGGCTAGAAAAGGTACGAGAGTTCCATTAAGGACTTAAATTAAGACATACCGAGAAAACGAGAGTCTTAAGATGCTATTGACCCATATCACAATCTCACTGAAGGTCAACTAGGTGTTTCTGTTCAAGTATCAAGGACAGGACACTTATTTGGTACTAAACTCCTTTGATTGGCTAATTGACTCCAAATAATTTTATATAGCATTTATATTTAGAAACAACTATCGGGCTATTTTTAGTAGCAGAAATTAACAACAAATGCCAAGAGTGTTGAACATCCTAACTACACATTAATGTTGAAGAACTGAGAGAAGTGAATTCAAATGGCTTTCCCAGTATATTGTAAAATTCACAATTAATGAACTGGTTTTGAAATCATCAAGGAAATGTTTAATGTTTACTTATTCTTAATTTACCAGTCTCTCATTGTCTATGAGCGAGTAGTGGGGCAGGTAGAATAGTTGTAGATGACAATGCCCTATTACATTCTCTGAACTCCCTTCTCTTTAAAATTTATCTTGAAATATTATACAAGTTCAAGAGATCTACTGTGCAACATGGTGACTGTATACATCACTAACAGTATATTGTACTCTTGAAAAACACTGAGAGTTGGGCCGGCCCGGTGGCGCACTGGATAGTGCGCCGCTTGGGAAGCGTGGCGGCGCTCCCGTCCGAGGGTTCGGATCCC
>NW_007729155.1:235419-240353 GCF_000696425.1 Galeopterus variegatus
TCCCGCTCACTGGCTGAGCGAGGCACGGGAGCAACACCGAGGCTTGCGATCCCGTTGCCGGTCCCCGGTCCGGTACGGGGGCAACACTGAGGGTTGCGATCCGTTGCTGGACACGGAAAAAAGACAAAAAGACCAAAAAAAAAAAATAGAAAAACACTGAGAGTAGATGTTATTCTCACCACAAAAATAAGTACATGAAGTATGCGAATTAGCTAGATTTAACCATTGCACAATATATATACACTTCAAAACATCATGTTGTACATGAGAAATACATACAATTTTATCTGTCAAATTATAAATAAATAATCACACTTTTCCTTTCACTACATCTTCATTACAACTTCTGTATCAGCATCCTGCATAATAAACTTAATGTTTTTTTTAAACTAAAAATAGATTATGCACTTCAAGTATGCACTTCTTGAATGAATAGCAACCTTTTCTATAGTAAAAAGGCCAAGGCTGTATTATCTAATGAAAAGTAATGTAATTCTTTCTACTTCTCCTTATATTAAAGTTTAGGAGCTAGCTAGAGACATACTAAATTACAGATGCTTTGACTATTCCTTATATAAGGGAAGTCTCACTCTGATTAAATTGACATAATTGTTTATAGAATTCAAATGATTTGGTTTTACAAATTAGAAAGGTGTTATATATTAAATTATCATGATGATCTATGGCTTCTAAGTAAACTTGTTAGGAAAACCATCTGCAAACATTAAACATTCTAAAACTCTGGGTTTCAGTTTCAGCAATCTAAAAATCTGTGGACTGGGGGAAAAATGTGTTAGCTAGACACAGTCAATAAGCAACCAATCTGCTACCTAAACATTATAAAGATAACCCACTTACCTCATCTTTGGTTCTGACTATTCCTGTCCCTTGAGCAGTTGCATCTTCCCCTAGACAGCTAGTTACTACTAGCATTACATTAATAACTAGAAAATTGACCATACAAACACATCAAAATAAAAAGTTAAAACTTTGTGACTTTTTGAGAGAATGAGAAACATTAAGAATGGAGAATCAGAATACTGCATATTATTTTAAACCCATATTATTTTAAAGGGTGTATCTCGTATACACCCTTAAAATCATGTAGAAACTGGTTTATAAGTATAGCAAGATCAAAGAAATGTACCTTTGAAGTGTCATTTCTCTATTATGTAGGACTATATTTCTTTCCTTTAAGAAGTCACTCATTACTTAATAGTATACAACACTTTTAACTCAATAATGAGTTTAAAGGATAGATATTTTAACCTTTGAAAAATTAAAGTTCTTCTCTAAGAGTTAAAACATAAGGTCAAAATCAGCTGAATTTAATTTCCTATTTCCCATCTTAGACCACTCTCGAGCATTTAATAAATTAGCTTGGTCTTTATTTAAATTAGTTGTGTGGCAATGTGTAGACTGTGAACTGAGAGATGAATGAACTTCAATATGAAGAAATTTATGCTTAAGTGTCTGACATTTTTCTTTACAACCCTTCACCCTTTCTGCATCTGGCTTCAAATTTGTTCAGTACAGACTTGCTTGGAAAGTAAAAAGACATAAAGGCTGAAAAGAATCTACAATGTGCAATCACATTAATCTACTTATGGTATTTTAGATTTACTATGGTGAGTATGTTATTCTGTTTATATGTAAGAATCATGAACAATCTGATCTCTCTCATGAAAAGCATCTATGGAAAATTAGAAAATAAAAAGAAGGACAATATGAAATAGATTGCACTGTGAAGAAATATCAAAGAATAGGTCATTTTAAACTAATCAGTAGTACATAAAAATGTTTTGTAAGATAGATGTTTTACTGTTTGTTTTAATATCCCATAGACAACCAAATAAGTGAGTTTCAAATGAGACTATATCTCAGTTAGGAAAAAAAAAAAAAAAACGTTTTGCCTGATAGAATGTTGTTCTGTAATGGTAACCTAACGTGCCCTGGGGAAGAAGCTACACACTGGAAGGAATTTCCAACACAAATATTTTGTAACAATCCTTCTCAACCTTTGCTTTCCCATTTGCTATTATTTGTTTAATGACATTATTCTCCATTTCATTGTAGGCTAAAAGTATGCAGGGACTATGTCTATCTCATTTACTACTGCATCCCACAGCATCTAACACAATACCTGGCACATACTGGGTACTTAATAAACAGTTGTTGCATGAATTAATTGCAGAAGGAATTGACTAAACCATCTGCTCTTGGAGCCCTGAGCCACATAAGAAGAAGTAAGAAGTTCAACTTCCCTGAACACCATGAAACATGTTGACCATGTTGGCATTCTGATCAGCAGTTCCTAGCTCTGGCATCCCTACCAAGGTGCCAGACATGCGAGTGAAGCCCTCTTGGACCCTCTGGACAAGCTAAATTTCATGAAATTACCTCCATCAATGCCCCATAGGACAGAAGGATCACCCAGCAGAGCTCTGCACAAATTTTAGAGCCCCAAAATTGGTAGATGCAATAAAATGGTTATGGTTTTAAGCCACTAAAATTTGGGGGTAGTTTGTTGTGCAGCAATAGATAACTGGACCAGCAGGTAACAATGTGAAATTTTTAAAGGATTAAAAATTAGATCCCAAATTAAAACTGACAGATTATTTCTAATTCCTGCCAAAGTTTAAAAAATATTAAATAGATGTGGTATCAATATTTTAGAGAAGAATGCAGCAAACATTTGATCTTTTAAAACTGGTAAGTCAAGCTACTTTGATTTCAGCAAAGTATTTGACATAGTCCTCTAAGACATTTTTGTTGATGGCAAAATGCAAACTCAAAAGATTCATTGATATGTGGAGTCATGACTTGTTAAAAATAATACCCAAAGGATATTGATTAATTACTTGGCTTCAATGTGTCAGAATACCTATAATGGAGTGCCACAGGGTATTTTCCTTGTCTCTGTTCTATTAATATTTTCTTATAAATGATTAGGACTGAAAAAATTATTTATAAAATAGGAATCAGACTCAATGTTTGGAGAAATATATAATAAATTCTATACTACATCAAGAATATCAATTAAACAATCTGAAACATTATACTAAAACAAGATAAACTTTTCCTTTTTTATTGTAGTAAAAAACACAGAACACTAAATTTACCATCTTGAAGAGAGGACTGCCCGGAGTACTAGGCAAGGGGCCAAGAGCAGACCCCTGCATCCAGAAGCAGGCAAGAGAGCAGGCCAAAAACACCACTTCAGCATGGGCAGCCCAACACAACCACAACTGCCACAAAAGTGGCTCGATGCCACAGCAGTAGCCACAGCCACCATGCAGGTGGCCCACCAGACACTTGACTACATTGACTCAAGGAGAGTCACCAGCAGAGACCAGAAAAAGAAGAAGACATCTCTTTCCTCAAAGCCCATTCTGAGTAATAGAAGAAGCAACTGCTCTACCACATGGCCAGACATCAATGAGGAGATACTAGAAATATGAAAACCCAAGGAAATATGATACCACAAAAAGAATATCATAATTATCAAATACCAGACCCTATAGAGCAGGAAAACCCTTGAAATGACTGAAAAGGAATTCCAAGCAACAATCCTAAGGAAACTCACTGAGATACAAGAAGATTCAGTTAAACAATATAATGAAATGAGGAAAAAAGTCCAGGTTATGAAGGAGGAAATTTACAGAGAGATTAATATCTTAAAAAAGAATGTAGGAGAACTCATGGATCTGAAAGATTCACTTAAGGAAATAAAAAACACAACTGATAGCTTAAGCAGAGAGCTAGAATAAGCAGGAGAAAGAATTTCTGACCTCGTAGATAGTCTTTTTGAAATAACCCAGGTAGACAAAAGAAAAAAAAAGAAGAAAATAATTTTTAAAAGAAACTAAATCTTACCACCATAAAAACCGTAATGACAATGAAATACTGCCATTGCTCTTTATTTCTGATTTTAGCAATTTTGGTCTTCTCTCTCTCTCTCTCTCTCTTTTTTTTTTGTTTTTTTTTTTTGGTCAGTCTAGATAAAGGTTTGAAAATTTTGTTGATGTGTTTAAAGAATCAACTTTTGGTTTTATTGAATTTCTCTATTGTTTTTTAATTCCCTATTTCATTTATTTCTATTGCAACATTTATTTCCTACTTATATTTGCTTTTGGTTTAGTTTGCTCTTTTTCTGTTTTCTTAAGGTAAAAGTTTACATTACTGATTTGAGACTTTTCATAATTTTAACATAGGTGTTTACAAGTATAAATTTTCCTCTAAGCACTGTATGAGCCCAGCATCCTATAAATTTTGATATGTTGTGCTTTGATTTTTATCTCAAAGTAATCTTTAATTTCCCTGTGATTTTTCTTTTTACCTATTGTTTATTTAGGAGAGTGTTCTTTAATTTCCACACATTTGTGAATTTTCTAAATTTCATTCTGTTGTTGTTGTCAGAGAACATATTTTCTATGATCTTAATCTTTTTAAATGTAATTAAATCTTGTTTTGTGGCCAAAAATTTTTTTAAAAAAATTTTAAAGAGATTATTATGAGGATTCAATTTTTTAAAAAATACCATTTTAACCATTTTTAAGTGTACAATTACAGTAGTGTTAAGTATAATCATATTGTTGTGTAACAGATCTCTACAACTTTTTTATCTTGCAAAATTGAAACTCTATGGGCCGGCCCGGTGGCGCACTGGATAGTGCGCCGCTTGGGAAGCGCGGCGGCGCTCCCGCCCGAGGGTTCGGATCCCACGTACAGACCGGTTCCCGCTCACTGGCTGAGCGAGGCGCGGGAGCAACGCCGAGGTTTGCAATCCCGTTGCCGGTCCCCGGTCCGGTACGGGGGCAACACTGAGGGTTGCGATCCGTTGCCGGACACGGAAAAAAAAAAAAAAGACAAAAAGACAAAAAAAAAAAAAAAAAAAAAAAAAAAAAAATTGAAACTCTATGCCTGTTAAACAC
>NW_007729155.1:240363-255600 GCF_000696425.1 Galeopterus variegatus
TGCCGGACACGGAAAAAAAAAAAAAAAAAAAAAAAAAAAAAAAAAAAAAAAAAAAAAAATTGAAACTCTATGCCTGTTAAACACGAATTCTTCCTCCCTTCTTCTCTCAACACTTGCCAACCACCATTCTGCTTTCTATAAGTTTGACTACTCAGATATAAGTGGAATCAGACAGTATTTGCCTTTTTGTGACTGGTTTATTTCACCTAGCATAATATTTTCAAGGTTCATCCATGTAGTAGCATGTGTCAGAATGCTTCATTTTTGAGATGGAATAATATTTCACTGTTATGTATATACTGTATTTTCTTTATCTGTTCCTCTACCTATGGACTTCCACCTCTTGGCTATTATGAATAATGCTACAATAAAAAAGGATACACAAATATCTCTTCAAGATCCAGCTTTGAATTCTTTTGGATATAAAACCAGAAGTGGGATGGCAGATCATATGGTAATTCTATTTTTAATTTTTTTGAGGAACCCCCGTAGTGTTTTTCACAATAGCTACACCTCCAATATTTTACATTCCCACAAACAGTGCATAAGGGGTTTCTGTTTCTCCATATTGACACCAATGCTTGCTATATTTTTTGTTCTTTTGATAGTAGCCATCCTAATGGGTGTAAAACGTATATAAAGACAGGGGGGAAAACCTGGGTTTCTGGCACTTCAACTAACACTTGTTGACCACAAGCTTAATGTGAGCCAACAGTATAATGGCTACTAAAATCTGCTTCAATTTTTGGCGGCATAAATAGAACTGTAGTGTCCAAATCATGACAGATAAGACTTTCACTCTGCTCTGAACTGCTTATGTAATAACAGAACATTATTTTCAATTGAGTACGATATTATAAGACACAAAGTAGAATATGTTCTGAGAAATCCTGTCAGGATGAGGAAGGGTCTGGGAATCTTTGATGAAGAGAAACACCTGAAGAAAATAGGAAGCCTATTAAGCAGAACAGAAACCCACAGGGAGGTATAATAATTACTTCAGATATGTAAAAGGATGTCAAGCAAGATACTATTTGTTACTATTGCTCCAAAAATCAAAATGAAATCTAAAAGGTGTGAAAAGCCTATAAACCTTCTTCATTTAGAAATGTCCAGTAATGAGATGGGCTCATTAGTCATGCTGATTCTCCCCTTTTCAGGTGATGGTCCAAGAAGAGAGTTAAGAACAATTTTCAAGGATATTGCAAAAAGGACATTACACTATTATGGACTCTAAATTACTTTCAACTCAATACACTATGATCACATTTTTAAACAGTGGAATAAAATTAGTTCTGAATTGTATAAAACTAACCTGTTTCACTGATTTACCATGGAGTGCATCTGTGCAAACAGAAATTTTTTTTTAGATCTCCTAATAACCAGTGTCAATTTCTTCTCCTCCAAATCTCTTTCCCACTCCTCATGTTAAATAATTACCTAAAAGCATTGCAGAATGATGAATGGAAAAAATCAAATGTCAACAGTTGTGCCCATTAATACTTCTCACATTGTCAGCTTTTGAAATTTGTTTGATTATTTTTGTCATTTTTACGATGTCTTTGACAAAATGCATTTTCACATACTGCTAACTTGTAGCATATTGCAATTAAAGTCAGCTGCTGAGAATGGCTGTTTGTTGTTCATCATCATCATCATATATATACATATGGTGTGCACAGGTTTAGGCTTTGACAGAACATAAACATCATCTTCAATTTCTCTGGACATAAAGAAAGCAAAGACAGCATTTTATATTTGATATATAGCACTGAGAATTATTATAAAATCTCTTCACAATGTTTAGTAATATTGGGACAACAGTGAGCAACCACTTATGAAAAATTTTGAAATGGGACGTATTTTTAAGTGTTTTTGTTGGGAACAATCAGTATAAATGTGTATGTGGGGCTTGTGATGCTAAAGGAGGGGGAAAGTATCTCATGTAATCTTGGTGCAGAAGATGAAATTAGACATAAATTTTTAGGCTTGTCTCCCTACATCCTTACTAATCACTTTCACCCCAGACATATCATTGCCTGAACAGGTTGAACAGTCCAATATATACTAGGAAACTTACCTGTATTTCTTTCTTGTGCTCTAAGGAAGGGGACACCATTTCCATATATATATATGTATGTATATATATATATATGTATGTATATATTTATATATATATATGTATGTGTGTATATATATATATATGTATGTATACACACACACACACACACACACACACACACACACACACACACATATATATATATAGCGCCACATGAGGTCCATTAATATTAATCTTCTTTCTAGTGTATGGTATAAGAATTCAGTTTCATAGGTGATATGTTTGACTGGAGTTAACAAAGGTGGGAAAGGAGGAGGGAGAAAAGGGGTAAGGGAGAAATTGGTAGAGGGCCATGAGAAATGATTACATTGTACAATGTTGAATGTACTTACTAATGATCCTGATTTGAGCAACACATATTGCATGCATATTCAACTCTGCACCCCACTGATATGTACAATCAACTATGTTTCAATAATTTTTTTTTAAAAAGTGATATGTTTCAGTCAAGTAATTCGAATGATTATTCCTGGCTTATTGCTAGTCTCAAAATATCACTGTAAGTTTATCACAGCCTAACAAACATTTAATGAAAAGTACTGATTTTATGACACCATTAAAAACTGCGACTAATATTTCTCCAATCAGTTAATTTTATGGATGTGAGTAAAAGCAAGGCATTCCTTCACAGTGAATATCCACTTGAAATAATGGTTTTGCAAAAACTTTGGCCTTGTTTAAGTTGGCTTTTATTAGTTACTTTTTAAAAAATCTTAGCCATGCATATTAATCCTACAGCCTTAATTAATTTTAGAGAGCACATATTAATTTCCTTTTTGAGATCTTTGTTTTTATAATTTCAGCATGTGGAGTTTCAAATAAAGTTCGAAAGTCATATCACTTAAACTTACTGAAGACAGTGAGACCAGAGGATCAACTATGGAAATCCTGGAAAGAACCATTTCAGCAAACACACAAAATGGAAAATAACCAAATATTCAGCAACTAAAAATTCCTCATTTAAAAGAAAATTGACAAACCACTAGAGAAGTACTGCATACAAAAGATTTTTTTATTCCCTGGTATTTATAACTTTATGTTCTTCAGAAGAAAGGATATTCCTATTCTGAATCTTCCATGTGATGTTTAGTCTAGGTCTCATTAGTTAAATTCAAAAGATCTCACATGTTTTTATGGAATTATCTCTGTCCAGGAGTTCATGATAAATAGAAAGTAATTGTTTCGAAAAGAAAAGAGCAAGGACATTTGTATTAGTCTGTTTTTGCTGCTTATAACAAAATACTTGGAACTTGGTAATTTATAAAGAAAATGTAATTTATTGCTTACAGTTACTGAGGCTGAGAAGTCCAAAGTCCATCTGGTGGTGGCGACATTGACCCAGCGATCTCACATTGCAAGATGGTGGGAGCAGAGAGAGCAGAGAGAGGGAAAGACAGATTCTCCTCTTCTCTTAAAACCCCCAGAACCATGCCCCTGACCACCATTTTTAATCCCTTCACTATGGCATGGTCCTACAATCCAATCACCTCTTCAAGGCTTCACCTTTCAATTACTATAATAGAATTTCCAACCCTCTTAACAGTCAAAGTGGGGGCTAAGTTTTTAATACATAAAACTTGGGGGACTCAATTCAAGTTTCAGGGAGTTTGGGGGAACATAATTCAATCCAGTACATTTCATCATGATGCATTGATATTTGACTGAATTCATTACAATGAAATACAATTCAGCCATGGAAAGGCATGAAGTACTGATACATGCTACAACATGGATAAATCTCAGACAATACAGATGGGCCCCGAATTAGGATGGTTCAATTTATGGTTTTTCAACTTTACAATAAGCTCATCAGCATATTAAATGCATTATTGACTTAGAATATGTTCAACTCATTATTGGTTTATCAGGAAGTAACCCCGCTGTAAATTGAGGAGCATCTGTATGCTAAATGAGAAAAGTCAAACACAAAAGGTTATACATTGCATGGTTTTATTTATATGAAACGGCTAGAATAGGTAAATCCACAGACAGAAAGCAGATTCGTAACTGTCGAGGAATTTGGCAGAGAGGATTGAGGAGTAAAGGCTTAATGCATACATAGCTTTATTTTGGAGTGATGAAAATGTTTTCTCTTTGTATTTGTTTTGGGTTTTTGTTGGTTATGAATATTCATGAGATACAAAGCTGATTGTCCCCCCTCATGCCCTAGATGTGAAGACCAGATCCATACTGGCAGCATCCCCATTACCACAAATTGCAATTGTACCCCTGACGCCAACCAAATTATCCCCAAACTCCCTCCCCCTTCCCCTTTACCTCACTCCACTTTGAATCCCTAGGTATGCTCTCTCCCTCTGCAAGTCCAATGCACCACTGTGGTCTTTCTTTCCTTCCTTCTTTCTCTCTTAGCTCCCACTTATGAGTGAGCACATGTGGTATTTATCGCTTGGTGCTTTGCTTACTTCCTTCAACATAAGTTTCTCGAAGCTCATCCATGTTATTGCAAATGGGAGAATTTCATTCTTTTTTATGGCAGAGTAGTATTTCATGGTGTATGTATACCAAATTTTCCTTATCTTTCCTTTCCTTTCCTCCATCGATAGACACTTAGGTTGGTTCCAAATCTTGTCTATTGTAAACAGAGCTGTGATGAACATGGGAGTGCAGGTGTCCTTTCGACATGATGATCTCCATTCCTCTAGGTATATACCCAGAAGTGGGATTGCTGGACTATATGGAACATCTATCTGTAGTTGTTCGAGAAACCTCCATACTGTTTTCCATAGTAGTTGTACTAACTTACAGTCTCACCAACAGTGTAGGTGTGTTCCCTTCTCTCTGTACCCTCACCAGGATTTGTTATTCACCATCTTTTTGATTATAGCCAGTCTAACTGAGGTGAGGTGGTATCTCAATGTGGTTTTAATTTGCATTACCCTGATGACTAGTAATGTTGAGCAGTTTCTCATGTACCTGTTGGCCATTTGTATGTCTTCCTTTGAAAAATCTCTGTTCAGCTCCTTTGCCCATTTTTTAATTGGGTTATTTGTTTTTGACTGTATAATTGCTTGAGTTCCTTGTATTTTATGGATATTAATCCCTTGTCAGAGGCATAATTAGCAAATTATTTTTTCCTACTCTGCAGTTTATCATTTCACTCTGTTGCTTGTTTCCTTTGCTGTGCAGAAGCTTCTTAGTTTGATATAGTCCCATTTGTTTATTTTTTCTTTTGCTGCTTGTGCTTTCAGGCTCATTTTCATAAAGTCTGTACCCAGGCTGCTTGTGCTTTCAGGCTCATCTTCTTAGTTTGATATAGTCCCATTTGTTTATTTTTTCTTTTGCTGCTTGTGCTTTCAGGCTCATTTTCATAAAGTCTGTACCCAGACCTAGTTCCTGAAGTAATTCACCTATATTTCCCCTTAGTAATTTTACAGTTTCAGGTCTTATACGTAGGTCTTTAATCCATTTTGAGTTGATTTTAGTATATGGTAAGAGATGCACATCTAGTTTCATTCTTCTGCATATGGATATGCAATTTTCCCAGCACCACTTATTGAAGAGGCAGTCTTTTTTCCAATGTATATTTTTGTTGCCCTTGTCCAATATCAGAAGGCTATAAGCCTGAGGGGTGATTTCTCGGTTCTCCTGGTCTGAGTGTCTATTTTTATGTCAGTACCATGCTGTTTTGGTTACTACAACTTTGTAGTATAATTTGAAGTCAGGTAGTGTTATACTTCCAGCTTTTGTTGTTCCATATGAATGTTAAGATTGTTTTTTCCATTTCTGTGAAGAATGTCATTGGTATTTTGATGGGGATTGCGTTGAATCTGTAGATCACTTTGGGTAGTACAAACATTTTCACAGTGTTAATTCTTCCAGTCCAAGAGCATGGAATATCTTTCCATCTTTTTGTGTCTTCTTTAATTTCTTTCAGTAGTGGTTTGTAGTTCTCACTGTAGAGATCTTTCACCTCCTTGGTTAAATTGACCCCTAGGTATTTTTTTTTTTTTCATGACTATTGTAAATGGGCTTACTTTCTTTATTTCTCTGTTAGTTCATTATTTGAGTATATAAATGCAACTGATTTGGGGGCATTTATGTAGTATCCTGCAATTTTACTGATATTATTAAACAGCTCTACAGTTTTTTGATAGTCTTCAGGTTTTTCTATATATAGGATCATGTCATCTGCAAATAGGGACAGTTTGACTTCATCTTTTCCAATCTGGATTCCCTTTATTTCTTTCTCTTGCCTGATTGCTCTGGCTAGTACCTCCATTACCATGTTAAATAGAAGTGGTGAGAGTGGGCATCCTTGTCTTGTTCCTGTACTTAAGGGAAAAGCCCTCAGTTTTTCCCCATTCAGAATGATACTGGTGGTGGGCTTGTCATAGATGGCTTTTACTGTGTTGACATACTTTCTTCCTATACCTAATTTGTTGAGAGTCTTTATCATGAACAAATGTTGAATTTTGTCAAATACTTTTTCTGTCTATTGAGATAATCATATGGTATTTGTCCTTGAGTTTGTTGATATGATGTATCGCATTTATTGACTTTCATATGTTGAGCCATCCAAAGAATGGAAAGTCTTCAAATAAACGACTTAACACTATGCCTCAAAGAACTTGAAAAACAGCAACAATCTAATCCTAAAGGTAGAAGACAGAAAGAAACAATTAAGATGAGAGCAGAACTAAATGAAATAGAGAAACAAAAAACAATAGAAAAGATAAATGAAACAAAAAGTTGGTTTTTCAAGAAGGTAAATAAAATAGACAAACCATTAGTTAGGTTAACAGAAAAAAGAAGAGAGAAGACTCAAATAACAAAAGTCAGAAATGAAAAGAAATGGGATGTTTTGATATATGTATTCATGTGACATGATTAAATCAAGCTAATTAACGCATCCATCCTGGCACTTACACATCATTTTTTATGGTGAGGCATTTGAAATTTATTCTGTTAGTTATTCAGAAATGCATAATACATCATTATTGACCATAGTCATCCTGCTGTGCAATAGATCTCAAAACCTATTCCTTGTCTACCTGAAACTTTGTATCCTTTGATCAACAACTCATTTTCTTCTTCTGCACTCCCCCATCAGACTCTGGTAACTATCATTCTACTCTCTACTTCTATGATTTCAACTTTATTAGATTCAACATATAAGTCAAATCATGCAATATTTGTATTTCTGCACCTGGCTTATTTCACTTACCATAATGTCCTCTGGATTCATCTGTGTTGTCACAAATGACAGGAAATCCCCCTTTTTAAGACCGAATAAGCATTTCATCCTCTCTGTGTGTGTGTGTGTGTGTGTGTGTGTGTGTCTATTCAAACAATAAATCCTATTCAATACTGACAAGAGCATAACTAGGTACACATTTCTGAAACAATTTCATCCTGTATCTTTATTGCATTTTTTGAGTCTGTATATATTTTTGATAAGTTAACAGTATGCTTCTAAGATTTTTTAAATATATTATTATTTATTATTACTTTTGATTGACAAATCATAATTGCATAGATTTATGGGGTACAATGGGATGTTTTGATATATGTATTCATGTGACATGATTAAATCAAGCTAATTAATACATCCATCCTGGCACTTACACATCATTTTTTATGGTGAGGCATTTGAAATTTATTCTGTTAGTTATTCAGAAATACATAATACATCATTATTGACCATAGTCATCCTGCTGTGCAATAGATCTCAAAACCTATTCCTTGTCTACCTGAAACTTTGTATCCTTTGATCAACAACTCATTTTCTTCTTCTGCACTCCCCCATCAGACTCTGGTAACTATCATTCTACTCTCTACTTCTATGATTTCAACTTTATTAGATTCAACATATAAGTCAAATCATGCAATATTTGTATTTCTGCACCTGGCTTATTTCACTTACCATAATGTCCTCTGGATTCATCTGTGTTGTCACAAATGACAGGAAATCCCCCTTTTTAAGACCGAATAAGCATTTCATCCTCTCTGTGTGTGTGTGTGTGTGTGTGTGTGTGTGTGTGGTGTGTGTGTGTGTGTGTGTGTGTGTGTGTGTGTGTGTGTGTATAACATTTTCTTTATTCACTCATTAGTTGATAGGCACTTAGGTTGTGTTCATATCTTGACTATTGTAAATAATGCTGTAATTAACATGAGAGTGCAGATATCCCTTCAACATACTGATTTCAGTTTTTTGTGTGTACACCCAGAAGTTGGATAACTGGATCATGCGGTAGTTTTATTTTTAGCTCTTTTAGGAACCTCCGTACTGTTGTCTTTAATGGCTATACTAATTTACATTCCCACCAACGATGTATGAGTTTGCGTTTCTCTGCATCCTCTCCAACACTTGTTATCTTTCATCAGTTGATAAAGACATTCTAGCAGGTGTGAGGTGATATGTCATTGTGGTTTTAATTTGCATTTCCCTAATGATTAGTGATGCTGAGAATCATTTCGTGTATGTATTGGCCATTTGTATGTTTTCTTAAAAAAATTCTGTTCAGGTCCTTTGCCCATTTATAAAATCAGATTATTTGTTTTGTTGCTATTGAGTTGTGTGAGTCTCTTACATATTTTGGATACTAACCCCTTATCAGATGCATGGTTTTCAAATATTTTCTCCCATCCTGTGGGTTGTCTTTTAGTTTTGTTGTTTCCTTTTCTCTACAAAAGCTTTTTAGTTTGATTTTATCCCATTTGCCTCCTGCTTTTGTTGCCTGTGCTTTCAGGGTCATATCCAAAAAATTATTGCCCTGACCAATGTCATGGAGATTTTCCCCTATGTTTTCTTCTAGAAGTTTTACAGTTTCAAATTTTATATTCAAGTCTTTAATTCATTTTCAATTTATTTTAGTATACAGTGTAAGATAAGAGTCTTATTTCATTATGCTGTATGTGGATATCTAATCTTCCTAACACCATTTATTGAAGAGGCTGTCCTTTCCTTATGTGTGTTCTTGGCATCTTTGTGAAAAAATCAGCTGACAGTAAATGTGTGGCTTTACTTCTGGGTTTTCTGTCTTGTTCCATTGACTGATATGTCCGTTTGCATGCCAGAACCATCCTGTAATATCACTTTGTAATATGTTTTGAAATCAGGACGTGTAATACCTCCAGCTTTGTTTTTTTTGCTCAAGAATTCTTCGGCTATTCAGGGTCTTTTGTTGTTCCATAAGAATTTAAGGATTGTTTTCTCCATTTCTGTGAAAAATGACATTAACATTTTATAGGAATTGCATTGAATCTATAGGTAACTTCAGGAAGTTAATTCTTTCTATCCACGAACACAGAATATCTTTCTATTTATTTGTGTTTGCTCCAAATTTTTTATCAGTGTTTTATAGTTTTCAATATACAGGTTTTTTACCTCCTTGGTTAAGTTTACACCTAAGTATTCAACTTTTTTGTTGCTGTTGTGTGATTGTTTGTTGCTTTGTGTTGCTTTGCCCCCCAACGGATTTGTCATCCCTCTTCTCCTGGGTGATGGAGATGCAAAGGATTACTCAAAGCCCATCTCTTCTGAGCAGTGAGAGACCCCGAAGTGGTTAATCTCCTGCCAGAACCCTCAAGCAAGAGGCATTGCTTCCTTGGGAAAGTAATCCCAAATTGGAGTTCTCTTCCTGGATTTATTTTCCAGAGCAGTAAGTTACAGGAAGAGAACATAGGTGAGATTATAGTTTAACAATATAGGCTGGTGACTTTTAGTGAAACAAGCCAGATGACATTCTAGTAGACAATTAAGTGGTCCTATCAACACAAGCTTGATCTTAGCAAACATTCCTTCTCCCTCTAGCAGTTTTCCAGCAACTTAGATATCAATCAGTAACTAATCTGTCTTTGAGCCAGCAACCTTGCTGTGCCACAATTCTTATCTTGCAATAGAGACTCAATAGCCTGGGGAAAATTTCCAGTCCTCTGCAAGGTCAATATTTGAAACTGCAAGACTTTGGAAAACAAGTCCCTGTGAAGTACATATGTTTTTTAGTATATTCCACGATTGTTTTTTAAATTCCATTTTTGAATAGTTCGTTATTAGTATAAAGAAATACTACTGATTTTTTACATCAATTTTGTATACTGAAATTTTACTGAATTTGCTAATCTGTTCAAACAATCTTTGGTAGAGTCTTCAGAGTTTTCTATATATATAAAATCATGTCATCAGCAAATAAAGATAATTTCACTTCTTTTTTTCCTGTTAGGACATCTTTTTTTTTTTTCTCTTGCCTCATTGCTCTGGCTAGAACTTTCAGTACTGTGTTGAAAAGAACTGATGAGAGTGGGTATCCTTGTCTTATTCTGATCTTAGAGAAAAAGATTTCAACTTTTTACCATTGAGAAGGATGTTAGCTGTGGATTTGTCATACATGGCTTTTATTGCATTGAGGGGCATTTTCTCTATACCTAATCTTTTGAGAATTTTTATCTAAAAGGTTGTCAAATTCAGTCAAATGCTTTTTCTGTGTTTATTGTGATAATTTTATGATTTTTATCTGTCGTTCTGTTAATGTGTTATATCACATTTATCATTTTGCATATGTTGAACCATCCTTATATACCTTGATTATGGTAAGTAATTCTTTTAATTTGTTATTGGATTCAGTTTGCTAATTTTTTGTGGCAAATTTTTGTATCTATGTTCATCAGTGATATTGGCCTATCATTTTCTGTTCTTGTAGTGTTCTTGACTGGCTTTGGTATCAGGACAATTCTAGTCTCATAAAACTCATTTGCAAGTATTTCCTCTACTTAGAGTTTTCAGAAGAGTTCGAGAAGAATTGGTTATTAGCTCTTCTTTAAATGTTTTGATAGACTTCGGCAGGAAAGCACCTGATGATAGACTTTTCTTTGATTGGAGCCTTTTTATTACTGATCCAATCTCTTTATTCATTATTGATTTGTTAAGATTTTCTATTCTTCATGATTTAGTCTTGGTAACTTTTATGTGTTCAGGAATTTGTTCATTCCTTCTAGGTTATCCAATTTGTTGGTGTGTAATTGCTCATAGGAGTCTCTTATGATCCTTTGTATATCTATGATATTAGTTGTACTATCTCCTTTTTCATTTATAATTTTATTTATTTGAGTCTTTTCTCTTTTTTCTTACTTAATTTAGATGAAGGTTTGATAATTTTATCTTTTTCAAAAATGTAACTCAGTTTTTTTATCTCTCCTATCTTTTTTCTAGCCTCTGTATTATTTTTCTAGTATTTATTTCATTTACTTCTATTCTGGTCTTTGTTGTTTTCTTTCTTTAGCTAACTTTGGGCTTAGTTTATTCTTCTTTTTCTAGTAGTTATTTATTTATGATCTTTCTTTTTTTTGAGCTAAGTGTTTATTGCACTAAATTTCTCTCTCAGAACTGCTTTTGTTGTATCCTGTTTTCGTATGTTGCGTTTTTGTTCTTATTCATCTCAAAGTATTTCTTTTTTCCTTTTTGATTCTGTCTATGACCCATTGGTTGTTTAGGAGCATGTTTTTGAATTTCCACATAATTGTGTATTTTCTAAGATTTGTCCTGTTTACTGATTTCTTGCTTCATGCCATTCGATCCAAAAAAGATACTTGATATTACTTCAATTCTGTTAAATTTATTAAGATTTGTTTTGTGGTCTACCATATGCTCTATCTTGGAGAATGATCTACATGCACCTAAAAATGGGTATCATTTTGCTGTTGGATAATATGTCCTGTATATATCTATAAGGTCCATTTGGTCTAAAGCGTAATTCAAGTCCAATGTTTCTTTATTGATTTTCTATCTAGATGATTTGTCTATTGATGAAAGCAGCATATCGAGGTCCCCAGCTATTATAGTATTGCTGTCTATCTCTCGCTTTAGATCGTTTAATAATTGCTTTATGTATTTAGATGCTTTGATGTGGAGGTGTATATATATTTACAATTGCTATTTCATTTACTTCTATTCTGGTCTTTGTTGTTTTCTTTCTTTAGCTAACTTTGAGCTTAGTTTATTCTTCTTTTTCTAGTAGTTATTTATTTATGATCTTTCTTCTTTTTGAGCTAAGTGTTTATTGCACTAAATTTCTCTCTCAGAACTGCTTTTGTTGTATCCTGTTTTAGTATGTTGTGTTTTTGTTCTTATTCATCTCAAAGTATTTCTTTTTTCCTTTTCGATTCTGTCTATGACCCATTGGTTGTTTAGGAGCATGTTGTTGAATTTCCACATAATTGTATATTTTCTAAGATTTGTCCTGTTTACTGATTTCTTGCTTCATGCCATTGTGATCCAAAAAGATACTTGATATTACTTCAATTCTGTTAAATTTATTAAGATTTGTTTTGTGGTCTAACATATGCTCTTTCTTGGAGAATGACCTGCATGCACCTAAAAATGGGTATCGTTTTGCTATTGGATAGTATGTCCTGTATATATCTATAAGGTCCATTTGGTCTAAAGTGTAATTCAAGTCCAGTGTTTCTTTATTGATTTTCTATCTAGATGATTTGTCCATTGATGAAAGCAGCATATTGAGGTCCCCAGCTATTATAGTATTGCTGTCTATATCTCCCTTTAGATCATTTAATAATTGCTTTATGTATTTAGATGCTTTGATGTGGAGGTGTATATATATTTACAATTGTTATGTCTTCTTGGTGAATTAACCCCTTTATCATTATGTAATGATGATCTTTGTCCCTTTTTATAGTTTTTAAGTCTATTTTGTTTGATGTATGTATAGCTACCCTTGATCACTTATGGCTTCCAGTTTTATAAAATATCTTTCCTGTCCTTTTACTTTCAATTCTGTGTGTATCCTTACTAGTAAAGTGAGTCTTTTGTAAGCAGCTTATGGTTGGATCTTGTTTTTATAATCCATTTAGCCACTGTATGTTTTCTTATTGGGGATTTTAGTCCACTCACATTTAAGGTAATTATTAATAGGTAAATTCTTTCTATTGCCATTTTATAACTTGTTTTCTGATTATTTTTTAGGATTTTGTTTCTTTCGTCCTCTCTTGTTGTTTTCCTTTGTGGTTTGATGGTTTTCTGAGTCTATATACTTCAAATTATTGATTTTTATATTTTGTGCAACTACTATAGATTTTTGCCTTGTGGATACGAACAGGCCTACATCTAATATCTTATCCTTAAAATAGGTGACACTAAGCTGATAACAACTTGCCTTTCATTGCATTAAAAAGCTTTACACTTACTCTCCTCCTTTTTTAAGTTTTTGATTCCAAAATTTACATTTGCTTTTGTACTTTGTATCCCTTAACCATTTGTTGCAGCCAACAAATTGTTAAGCATCACAGGATCAGAGTGCTGAAAAAAGAAAAGAAAGAAAAAGTCAGTACTCTAGTGTTTTGGTAATTGAAATTGCCATTTCTTTACTCTAAGACCCACTTTAAATTTTTTCTTCTATTGTGGCCACTTTATAGCTCCTACAGGGAGATCATGTTTGACCATGTAGTACCTTCTGGCTTTCCTTTTCTTCCAAGTTCTTCATATTCTCAGTTCTGCAGCCCTAGTACCTTGTCCTTTTCTGAAGTCTTACTATTTGTCATAAACCTAATGTTTTGGCAATGTCTCTGTTGTTTCCAGGCAATGCATAATGATAATATTAAATTTAAATCTATAAGATTAGGGAAATAATAAAACTCTATAACTTAATTCACCTCTGTAACCTGTCATTTCTAACTTTCCATAGCTACCCAAAAGATATGAAACTAATCATTGCCATTTTCTTTTCTTTTCTTTTTTTAGTGATGAAAGATTTTATTTTCTGCTACAAAAGGGGGCTGCAAAAATATCTTCGAACATGAAATTGGAGTTGAATTGTTTAGTTCTTGAATATGCAAAAGTTTAATTAGATCAAATATTGCTCAATCATTTCCAAGTTATGTATACCAAGTCATGCTTGCTCTGGCAATACATGAATATTTCCATTAACATATCACCTAAGTTGGTATTGCTTGGCTTTTTCTTCCCATTTCCTCTCAGTCTGGTGAGTTAAATAAATACTGTAAAATATGCATATCTCCATTTGATTATCTGTCAGTATTTGTACCATATATTAAGAAGTTTGCTAACATATGAAAATATATTCCTATGTCTTGTGAATAGATTCTTTTTCCATTTTGAAATATTTTCCCTTATTTCCTGCCTTGATATCTATTTTGACCAGCTTTTAATGTAGCTACTAACACCTTTTTGCACTCAATTCTTCTCCACCATTTTACTTTTAACCTATCTGCATCTTTATTTTTAAAATGCATCTTCTTTTTATTTCTTTCTCAAAAAAGTGTATTTAATATTCATGCAATCCAAACATTCATTTAGAATTTATATTACCCAGAGGTGGAAATTTACAAGCCAGAATCTTCACTCCTGTAAGTTTTATTTATTTATTTAATATGTTTTATTTTTTATTATATATACTTGTGGAGTACAAAGTTGATTTTCAATAATTGTGTAGAATGTGTGGTGCTTAGATCAGTATAGTTAACTTATTCATCATTACAGTACACAATCATTCTTGGTGTCCATTGACCAATTCCTCATTAGCCCCCTCCATTTCCCCTCTCCTCTCCTTTTCCACCTCTAGTTTTCTAAAATTTCAGTGTATTACTGTGATATTACTGTGATTGTTGCTAATTTCTTCTTTCTCTCTGTCTCTCTTTATTGTTCATTTATTTATGGATTCAGCTCCCATTTTTAAAAAATTTTGGTTGCTATGCTACAAAACCAGAGGGTAACATTACTGCTAAATACTAATATTTTTCATCCTCTCAGATGAGCCTTATATCTGTAACAGTAATACAAGGTAATTTCTAAAAGTCTGAGAAGAAGGGAGTTGCTGGGAGCAATGTGCCAACATGTATAATGTTAAGACATGATTCAAAAACCTCTCAAGATTGTAGTAGGAATAAAATGTGATAATATCCACCAAAAAGTTTTAAAAATTATATGTACTGCACAAATCCAAGGTATTTCCATAACATTATGATAAAAATTTTATTTTAAATTTAGCCAGTATCTTCCACAGGTAAGCTGAGAGAGAAGTTCCACGTTGTTTATCTGTCTGTTTCCTCTTTGTTACATGCAGGGGGAGCTTACCAAAATAACTGGTGCCAGTTCTGAAGACCATTTACATCAGCAGTCCTGA
>NW_007729156.1:0-403 GCF_000696425.1 Galeopterus variegatus
GGGGGGGGAAGGAGGGAAGAATAAAGGAAGGAAGGAAAGAAGGAAGGTAGGTAGAGGGGGAAGAAGGAAGAAAGAAAGAAAGAAAATGAAAATTGAAAGAAAACAAAAGAGGCTCCGGTAAAGATGGCAGAATAGATGGTCCCTAGCGTCACTCTCTCCCACAAATCAACCAATTTACAACTATAAAAATGTAACAATAGACAAGCTGGGGCCACTGGAGCTCAGTGGAAGAGGAGGAGAGACCTACAGAGCTCCTGAAGGTGGGAGAAACCACGATGAGAGAAAGAAAAAACTGCTCAGAGAGTTTCGGGCCACAGCTGTCTTAAGCCTGAAGCTGCTGAGCCCATGGAGCAGGAGCCAGCAGAAGCTGTAGCTGTGCCTTTCAGATAGAGTTTCTTGGAGG
>NW_007729156.1:635-1082 GCF_000696425.1 Galeopterus variegatus
CACAACCAGGCACACCACCAGTGCCAAGGAGCATGCCAAAAACATCAGATCCATGTGTGTGGCCCACCACAGCCACCACAGTAACCACAGCTCCCGCACAAGTGGCTAGACGTCACAACCACCATGCAGATGGTCTGCCAGCCACTGGAGTGCATTGACACAAGGAGAGTCACCAGCAGAGACCAAAGAATAGGATGTCTGTCTCCACAAAGCCCATTCCAGAGTGAAAGAAGCATCTGCTCTATGATAATATCAGGGGACCTGAACACACCTCTCAGCATTGGACAGATCATCTAGGCAACAAATCAACAAAGTAACCACTACTCTCTCAGAGGAAGAGTAGAAATCTAGGGTTATCAGTGGTGGGAGGGGGGAGGGAAGGGGGTTAGGGAGAGATTGGACAAGGGGCATAAAGAATAAGTATAATTTGTAACAATATACATACTA
>NW_007729156.1:2241-6930 GCF_000696425.1 Galeopterus variegatus
TCAACATATGTCAACATTGAATCCCAAAAATATGTATAATCAATTATGATTCAATAAAGAAAGAAAAAATAAAAGAAAGAAAACAGAAGAAAGGAAAGAGGGAGGGAGAACAGGAGTCAGTAACAATAATAAAAAATCACTGATTTGAGAAAGTTTAAAAGCAAGGTAGAGCCAACATGAAAATGGGAACAGGGTAGTTCAAAGTGAAAGCATTGTAAGTTGTTTTTTTTTTTTTCTTATGCTTTTTTTGTCTTTTAAAACTTTTTTTGTATGTGCATTATTTTTGTTATCAGGATATGCTGTAAATGCTGGGGTTTCTTGATGTTTAACTTTGCCAATAAAATTCTACTTATGTAAAATGATTTACTATAAAGTCCAAACATAATATTTTCCGTGATATAGGCATTAAAAGTTAAGGTCCAAAAAATTAATAAACTTTCAAGATTGCACACTGAGTCTAGGGTGGGCTAAAAGAGAATTCAGGCATCCTCCCTTCCAGTTTTACAGTGGATCAATAAAAACACATCAGTTCTTATTTATATCTGTCACCAACATGTTACTCTAATGTAGATGATGGACTAGGAAGTGCACTATTTTTAAGGCAGTTTTTAGTTCCCCCCAAAATGAGTACACAATGAAGAGAACTCAGGAAGAATAACAGTTGGCAGTTTAACCTTCTAGAACTTCTCCAAGGTGTGTGAAACCAGCCAACAATATGAACTACAATGGCTACTACTATTCTTTTTAAGAGCTCCAGGAAATGATTGGAGATTCTCCTATCCCTAATTAGGCTTCTTCTCCAAGGTGTGTGAAACCAGCCAACAATATGAACCACAATGGCCACTACTATTCTTTTTAAGAGCTCCAGGAAATGATTGGAGATTCTCCTATCCCTAATTAGGCTCTGTAAACTTGGACAGTGTTCGTATCAAACAACACAGGAAAGAGCTCTTCTCCTCAAGGAAACGTGGGCAGCAGCATCAAGTATGTAAGCACGTGCCATGCCCTGAATATGCAAAAAGGAGGAACATGGTTGTCCCTTATAATCTCCCCTGGTATCATATTTATCATATTTTTGCAAATTTATTTTTTGATTAATCATATAGCTGGGCAGTCACACAAAGTCACACAGAATTGAGACAGTTCTCTGCTTCAAAACTCAGCAAATTTGGGCAACCAAAAATTATAGATGAGGTGATGCTAAAGTTCTGAACACTTGGGCCTACCCTCATGTAAGATGAACTTTATTCATGTGTTCGACAAATATTTACTGACCACTTCTAAGGGTCAAGTACTGGTTTAGAAACTGGGAATTCAACCAGACATGGCCACTGCCTTCAAAGAGCTCATATTCCAGAGGGTGAGACTGAAAAGAACCCCCCCCCCTTTTTTTTAATATGCAAGCCACCTACAGAGTGTGTTGCAGGCTATGATTGAACTCTACAAGATGATATGATGGAAGGATTTGCAGTGGGGGTGTTATTTTAGATAAGGTAACAGGGGAGGCATCCAGAGAAAAGGTTTGGAAAGTTGGATGAACAGAAATGAGACCAGTGAACGATGGGAGGTTGGTGTGAGATGAGGTTGGGAGGCCCGCAGGGACCAGACCCTGCAGCTTCACTCCTACACTGGCTTGGCTTCTTTCTTTTCCTGTCTTTCTCTGTTTAGTAGGTTTCTGCTCATTTCATCCCAATGACCACACTCGCTGCTCTTCAAAAAAAGACATCTTAGAAACATTACCCATAGTTCTAATATTCTAGACTGCTCATCTCTAAAAGTTAGTCATGCATGGTGTTTAAAATGCCTTTATAAGAAGAATTTCTGCCAGGATGATTGGCAAATGAGTCAGTGAGGTTGGTGGATGACAGGTAGCTCGGGTCTGGGAGTGGTAGCAGTCCTGCAAAGCTTTCTTTGTTATTTGAAATGTAAATTTCTTCTCTCTGTAAAGGCAAATTCAATATTTAATACAAAATTATAATTATTTTCTAGGTACAAACTTACCATCTCCTTGATGCCCCCTACTGTGATATCCTGTTAACCACAGAAATATATCAAAACCTGGAAGCAGTCAGCTGACCTTTAGGTTTTTGGAAGAAAGCTTTTCAAAGCTTGGCTCATTCTTCTAAAAACAGCATCTTTACTTGCCTCTCAGGTTATAAAATGTTTATGTGAAGAGCACTCCAAAAGAGTTTTATCAAAAGTCAGAAGCCTGGTAAACCTTTATTTTTTTCTTCTTTAGTTTTAGAATACAGCACATTAAAATGCATAAAATGGGCAACAGATGAAGCTTTGTTCTTTAACAACCCCGTAGTCGCCTGCAGATTTGATACTTAAAATTACCCTTAAGTTCAAAGTTGGGAAGACTTTTCTCCTTGTTTCAAAGCCCTTCCATGTTAGCCTCTTACCAAAGCACCTGGAGGTAATATGATGAGAAATGCAAACTGAGACAGATGGAATAATTGGTATTTTAAAAGCAATTTCTCTTTTCGAGGAACCTAAATTTTTTATAAAATATTATTTTGAGACACACTACAGGGCATCATACATACTTGACATTGAACAAGAAAGTTGCTTTCCAAAAAATTTAGGGAAAACTTCAGAAAAATCCTCCTCTGACCTCATTTAAAATGTATTATTTTATATGCCCCACATCTACCAAGATTTTAAAATAAAAGTTCTCATGTAACAGTGAGTGTAGGAATGTGACTTCAGTGGAGTTTTACAAATGTGGAACACGGCCCAATGTCTTTGTTGCCATGTAATATCAAGAGATTGCTTTTAATAACTACAATTGTGTGGTTTGTAATACTTCCTCCCTAGTTTTGCCTAGCTTCTTATAAAAATAAATTAAATTTATTATTGCTAAAAGTTTATAAGTTGCTAAATCCGATGTCAATTCTCTGTCCTCGTGTGTTTAAGCACCCAGAAGCATTTAATGCAGGTGATCACTCCACCTGCTATCTTTGGGCTTCCAGGACACCATACTCTCCGGCTTTTCCTCCAACCTTTCTCTCTGCTCACCCCTCATTTTCTCAACCCCTTAATGTCAGTGCCCCAGGGATCAGAGTTTGGTCCTCTTCTTTTTTCCATCTAATCTTACTCTCTTGACGATCTTGTCCAATCTTGTGGCTCTAGATACCACATCTGCCAAAGACTCCCAAACAGGACCATGTGACCTGTGCAGTGGACATGTGACCTGTACAGTTACAAGGCCTCACCCTCAGGACTCTACACTTGGTTTCATGCTCTGCTATCACATCTTGAAATTCTTCACAATTTTTGAACAAGGGGACCACATTTTCTTTTTGCATTAGGCCCTGAAAATTATATATCTGTCCTCCCAAATTTATATATCCAAACTAGCCCTGTCTCCAGACTTGTACAAGTATAACTACCTGCCTACTCCACATCTCAACTCGAATGTCTAATAGATATCTCAAACTCAACAAGACCAAAATTGACCTCAAATTTCCTTCCCTAAACCTGCTCTACCACTAGCCTCCCCCATCTCAGTTGATAACATCTGCATGTTTCCACTTACTTGGAGTAAACACTTTGGAGTTACTTTCGATTCTGCTGCTTCTCTTACACTCTACCACCCATCTGTCAGCCAAGCATGCTGGCTCTGTCTTCAACATGTATTCAGCAGCCAGCTGCTTCTCACCATCTCCACTGAGACCATCCTGGTCTGAGCCACCATCCCCTTTTTTGTGGATCGCTGCAGTAGCTTCATGCTGCTTCATGCTACTTCATGTACTTCATGCTGTACGGCTCATGTCTTTTATCCTTGCTCCTTACAGTCTACTTTCAACATAGGAGCCAGTGTGGTCCCTTTAAAACATAATCCAGATTATGTCCTCCTCTGATCGAAACATAATAACTCCCCATGTCACTCAGAGTGAAAAGCCAAAGTCCTTACCAAAGATGTCCTAGGCTTCTATAGGATCTTGTTCCACTTACCCTCAGTTCTCTGATCTTCTCTCCTACTACTCATTCGCTCATTCACTCCACTCCAGCCATCCTGGCTTCCTTGCTTTCCCTTGAAAATGCCAGACTCGTTCTCATCTTAGGGCTTTTGCACAGGCTGCTTCTTCTGTCATGAATACTCCTTCACTGTTGCCTTTATGGCTAACTCTATTATTACCTCCTTCAGATCTTCTCAAGTTTCAACTACTCATCAAGAGCTACTCTGAACACCCTATTTAAAATTTCAGCTCATCACCCCCAGCACTCTCAATGCTCCTTATCATGCCCTACCATTAATTTCTTTCTGTAGCACATATCACCTTCTAATATAATATAATATAATATAATATAATATAATATAATATAATATAATATAATATAATATAATATAATATAATATAATATAATATAATATAATATAATATAATATAATATAATATAATATAATATAATATAATATAATATAATATAATATAATATAATATAATATAATATAATATAATATAATATAATATAATATAATATAATATAATATAATATAATATAATATAATATAATATAATATAATATAATATAATATAATATAATATAATATAATATAATATAATATAATATAATATAATATAATATAATATAATATAATATAATATAATATAATATAATATAATATAATATAATATAATATAATATAATATAATATAATATAATATAATATAATATAAT
>NW_007729156.1:7953-15698 GCF_000696425.1 Galeopterus variegatus
CTTTAAGCTCCAACTGCAAACTTGCTGCTTAGAAATCTGTAAAGTCTGTAGTGGATTTCTGAGGCCTGGAAACAATTTTGCTGGTGAGTAGTAAGGCATGATTCACATTTGGATGTAAATTTTAAAAATATTGTTTTTCCCAGACTTAAAACTTGCCATATTTTTCTTTGGGGGAGGGTGGAAGAGGTGCTAAGTATTCTACAGTATTTAAAATAATTCTGAAGTCAACTTTTTCAGTGCTTTCAAAAAAAAGATTTTGAGAACAGTAGCATGATTGAGCCTAATGCTACAACGAGGAAAAGGCAAACAAGCAAAGAATACTCCATCTCCTAAAAACTAGCAATCTAAGACAAGCCTACAGCAGCCTGAGAAAAGCCTAGAAAGTTTGTCCTAGCCTGGAAGAAGGACATGTCAGATCTAAAAAGTCAGTGTGGGGCTATATTTCTGCCTGCAATTTAGTGGGGTTTCAAAAAACAGTATCAAGAGTTTATGTGGCTGGAAATGAAAACGTTTTAAGAAAGGTTAACAGATTTAGGTTATTCCCTCCAGGGAAAAGAAGAATTTTATAACTCTTAAATAGAACATCCTTTTGTATAGCATTTTACAATTTACATATTGCTTCCGTACGTATTACCTCATTTTGATCCTGACTAAGCTGTTCAAACAAGTTAGATAGTAAGAAAAAAACAAAAATGAGTTTTCATTTTTAAATGAGATTTAAACACCTTTTTGTTTAATGATTTATGTAAGTATAGATTTCAGATATATAAAATCTCAAATTATTATGGTGCAGGGACTTTGACTTTTTATTATTTACCACAGGCGGTCCCCAATTTTAGATATGGTTGAAGTTAAAGGAGAATGAGACAGAGCTGGCTGGCTGTGCTTTGGTGAAGTTCAGTCTGTTCCTGATAGTGTCTACAACTTAATTTTGTCATATATACTGAGTTGGCTCACCTTTCAAGTCCTTCCTCTCACTAAACCAACACTCAGTAAAGCTGAAAAGAATATTTTCATTGTAATTAATAAAATTACTTCCAGTTTTATACCTATGCAAGGACTTCATGCCCCAGTACAGGGAGACAGATAAATACATAATTTCAATGAAGTATTGTGGTTTTTATCATAGAGTCTGTACAATCTACTTAGGGTAGTGAACCCATAGTTTCCTTGGGGTGGAATTTGAGATGATTTTGTGAAAGAATTGCCTCTTTTAAAAAATTAGTAGGTGGGCCGAACCCGTGGCACACTCAGGAGAATGAGGCGCTGGGAGTGCAGCAGCGCTCCCGCCGCGGGTTCGGATCCTATATAGGGATGACCGGTGCACTCACAGCGCTCACTGGCTGAGCGCGGTGCAGCCGGTCTCAAAAAAGGACAAAAAAAAATTTTTTTTTAATTAAAAAAAAAAAAAAAAATCAGTAGGAAAAAATAAATAAATAAAATAAAAACAAAACCAGTAGAATACCAGTGGATGTGGATAATACCAGAATTGGAGTAATTGATTCAAATAACTGAAATTGACTCAAATAACTGAAATTCAAATAACTGAAATACCAGCTAAGCAGAAAACTACAAAAAATTAAGAAAATATAATTCATCACAAAAAAATTGAAAATGAAATGTTAAAAAGGCAATTGTTTAAGTGTGTCAATGGGTCATTATTAGTGAACTTATTTTTGTGCAAATTTATTTATAGAGCTTTTTTCAACTAGGGCTCAATCCTAGTTGAAAACTGAAGATCCTCTGAGAAACCATGTGGAACACACCTCAGAACTGTCCCATTGGAGGGTGAGGAGGCTCCGCCCCTGTTAGTTGAAGATTGCCCCCGTGGGTGTTAGCACACTCGCACTTCCATGTTGCATCTGACTGTAGCAGAGCAAGATCCCAAGGGGCTTGTTTTAGTCTGTTTTGTGTTGCTATAACAGAATACCTGAGACTGGGTAATTTATAAAGAACAGAGATTTATTTGGCTTACGATTCTGGGACAGCAGAATCTGGCACAGGCCTCAGGCTGCTTCTACTCATGGTGGAAAGTGGCAGCAGCTGGAGGGTACAAACAGATCACATGGCGAGAGGGGGAGAGAGGGAGGGGGAAGGGGAGGAGGAGGGGGGAGAGAGAGAAAGAGAGAGAAGGTGCCAGGGTCTTTAAAAGCAATGAGCTCTCAGGAACTAACAGAACGAGAACTCACTCATTAATCCCCCCTCCCCCAGGGAGAGCATTAGTCCACTCATGAGCGATCCGCCCCCATGACTCAATCAGTTTCCAACACTGCCACATTGGAGATCAAATTTCCACATGAGTTTTGGAGGGGACAACACATCCAAACTCCATCAGGGCTGAAGGAAGCCTCCAGGCAAAGAGAAACACAGGAGCTTGTGGAAATCATCTTCACCTGCAACCACAAGTGAACTCAGGAGAGCCAAGGAGATAGGAGGCACGGTATTCGCTGTATTTGCTACAGACAGTTTTCCTTTGGTTTCAGGGAGAAGCCCACTCGGGGCAGAGGATTAGCCTTTTCTCTACCAAATTGTAATTCCACTTTTAAAATTGGGCCAACTCATCAGTAAAGATTCGCCTATATGTATCTCCACAGAATCAACTGGTGGTCCTGGGTAAGCTGAAGACAGTCTTCCAGAGTCCCATATGTTCCCTGAAGGATACCATTTCCCAGATTTCCTCTCAATGACTGGCAGTACAGTACAGTACAGTGACACAGCCGTGCTAGGGAAAAGCACAGATGCCTAGAAGAGACCCTGAGTGGGCAGCTTATGGGAAGTGTAAGACTGAACCTTCCATATTATCCCTACACTAGAGATGACACGAACCTCTGCAAGGGGTAGGGGAGATAAAGGCTTGGGTTAAGATTTGGTGGCAGTGTTTTATGGCTTGTGATTTGAGGGGGAGGGTTTGGAGTGAGGTAAGAAGAAAGGTCATTTATGAAAAATAAGAGGTGAAGTAGTGAGACTGGAAAAATGAGAAAGATGGAGAAAATCTGAAACAGCCCTTGTTGAGAATGAGAAATGAGCTGACTTAAAGAACAGTAGCATTGTTGGGAGGTATGGAGGATCACATTGAAGTTGATGCCAGTCAATTGCTGCTGTAGCAGTTTTCTCAGTGACATGATTCTCTCAAGCTGTGCTCAGACCCGGGTACAGATTCACAGGAATGGGTCACCTTGATGGATTCATTCTTACTGGTTACCCCACTCATTATAATCTTCTTGTTACAGATTTGTGTTTATTTCTCCACCTGTAAATGGGGATGCAAGAGGGGTATGTGACTGGACAAAGAGACCTTCCAACCTCTGACATTCCAGGATTATGTTTTTGGCAAGTCTCTTTCTTTTATAAGACTATGAGCCCCTTAAAGTCATGGACTATTATTCATCTTGTGTTCCAAATATTTCAAAGTTATGGTGAACAAATATTTGTTTGAATGATAGAATGAATTTTAAAGCCTCGAGATTCATCAGACTTAGTTTGTGACTTATTCACTCTTTCAAACTAAGAAATTATGAACCAGTCAGAAAAAACGTAAGAACTAGGAAAGTCTTTTATGTTTTAATAAGTAGGAAGAAAAACATGACCAATGAGTAAGCCTGAAAACCCAACAACTTACTACCTTAAAATACAGCTTTCAATTTATAAGAAAAAGAGTTTAAATTGTAAAACATTTGGTTGGTATAAGCAATTGCATGCATATTTAAATTCCATCTATTCCACAGGGATTTGAAATTGCTTTATGTGTGTTTGAAGAAAAAATATAAACAATTACCTAATACTCTTGTTTAAGATAGTTTTATTTACAATGAGGTAATAAACCACTAAGGATGTTCAGTGGTGGGCTGGGGGTGCACGAAACTACAAGATAAATGTGGCACATCTTCCAGAAACAACAGTGTTAGAATAATTTTTCATGGGAGAGAGTGAGAAAGGAGCAGCCTGAGAAGCACATAGATTAGGGACAATTATTGTTCTAAGTAAACAGCATAAAGAGGCCGTGATAACTGATTCTATGTGTTAACTTCACTGGGCCACAAGGAGCCCAGATATTTGATCAAACATTATTCTGAGTGTGTCTGTGAGGGTATTTCTGGATGCAATTAGCATTTAAATCAGTAGACTGAGTAAAGCAGATTGTCCTCCATAATGTGAATAGGCCTCATCCAGTAAATTAAAGGCCTCAATAGAGCAAAGAGCTGATTTCCATCAAGTATGAGCAAATTCTTCCCACCTGGCAACCTTCATTTGAACTAGGACATCAGCGCTTACTGGGTCTTCTTACAGCTCCTGCCGGCCTTCTTACAGAAGCTACACCATTGGCTCTCCTGGTTCTCCAGCCTTCAGACTCAGACTGGAACTACACCGTCAGCTCTTCTAGGTCTCCAGCTCACCCTGAAGATCTTGGGACTTGCCAGCCTCCATGGTTGAGTGAGCCAACCATTGGTTTTGTTTCTCTGGAAAACCCTGTCTAATACAGAGGCCGAGAACATTCATGCTTGATCTGTTGAATTAGAAATGACTCCTTTCTCAATGTCTGCACGAGTATCTGCTAACTGTGGTAAACAAAACTATAATCACTCCATTTCCTAACTGGGCTTCAAATTTAAATTTACATAAAATAAAAATGAATTGTAGAATCCAGGTGGTGGGTAAATTAAAAATTCTCCCTGTGCAATTAGTTCCACTTTTCTGTATATATAATAATTGTTATAACAAAATATTTGGAAAAAGAAATTCCGTTAAAATGCATAGGTTATGGGGGGGGAACAGCCTTATATTAAATAGAAAAATGTTTATAAATAGAATAAAGTGGTACAAACTTACTAGAATTCTAAACACATTTAGTTTAATTCAAATATCCCCAATTCCAAATGGCAGTAACAAGAAAATAAAGTGAACAAGAATAAAGTATGGGATTTTCTTTTTTTTTTGTCCTTTTTGAGACCGGCCGCACCACGCTCAGCCAGTGAGCGCTGTGAGCGCACCAGTCATCCCTATATAGGATCTGAACCCGCAGCGGGAGCGTTGCTGCACTCCCAGTGCCGCACTCTTCCGAGTGTGCCACGGGCTTGGCCCTAAAGAATGGGATTTTCTATAACTTCACTGCTCCTTTCAAGGACCCTACTAAAAACCTGCCCTCCTCTCTTCTCTCTCAGCAAGTGGCCTTGCCTATTCCTTCACCAAAAAGAGTGATACCATCAGGCATGAAATACCTCATTGTCCAAAACCCTTATGCAGGAATTTATTTGTAGGTATGCCCTTTATCATTTTCTCTGGTCTCAGAGGATAAGATATACTGCCTATTGTTCAAGGCCAATACAGTCACCGTGTCCCCACCCCCCTGCATCCTCCAAAGTCTTGCTCTATCAGTGAATCCCTCTATGCTCTTCTTTCTTGGGCTCTTATTACTCTTTTCCCCCCTACACTTATGAAATGCTTAAGAATCTACTCCAAAACATTCCTCCTTTGTCTCAAATATTCAAGATAACTATTTTATGGAGATCCCTATCTAGAAAATTCTGGATATTTCTTGGGCAATGCTGCTCAATGTGTAAACTGTTTATTACTGATCAGAGACTGAGATAAAGAGCTTTCATTACAGCGTAAAGCAACTATGTCAGTAAGCACAGTTTCATTCACCTGGCTTTTTTTGAGAAAGCAAGACTTTCTGTGGACTAGTAATGAATAATTTGTGGATTGGCAACAGTCTGCAAACCAGCTTGCTTCTGTGTTTGAAATTGCTTTATTTTTTACTATACACTGAGCAACACTGATTGGAGTAATACTAATACAACTCTATATCCTCACACCAACATTCACCCCATTTAAATGAGGCTAGAGAGAGAATTGTCAAAATTATCTCATTTTGGTATTCAGCTTATGTTTCTAAGACACAAACCATGTGTGTTTTAATCAGTTTCTGTCTAGAGCACTGTTTTTCAAACTAGAGGTCTTAACCCAATAAAGGGTCATGAAATCAATGTGGTGAGCTTTAACCAGCTAAACAAAATGAAATGAAATAGAGAACATTAGCATGTATTGCAAACTGTTGAGAATTGTTTTTTGGATCTTTTGATTCAGTTTTATGTATTTTTTTTTTTTTTTTTTGGTCTTTTATCTTTTTTTCCATGTCCGGCAACGGATCGCAACCCTCAGTGTTGCCCCCGTACCGGACCGGGGACCGGCAACGGGATCGCAACCCTCGGTGTTGTTCCCGCGCCTCGCTCAGCCAGTGAGCGGGAACCGGTCTGTACATGGGATCCGAACCCTCGGATGGGAGCGCCGCCGCGCTTCCCAAGCGGCGCACTATCCAGTGCGCCACCGGGCCGGCCCATAGTTTTATGTATTTTTGATAGGTTAGATAACCATTCAGAAATATTCATTCCCCTCACCTCCATGGGTAGAGTATGTTTTTCTGACCTTGACTTTGGGCTTGCCCTGTGTCCTGCTTTAGCCAATGGAATGTTAGCAGATGTGACATGATCAAAGGTTTGAAGAATATCTGTGCAACTGGGCTTATTCTTTTGCCCTTCTGCCATTTCCATGAGGAAAATATGAGTACTTTAAAAAGTTCATGAAGAAAAAAATGGAATTAAAATACGAATCTTTCTATGTACTTTTGAAGTTCCCTCATATGCTCAGGCTAGTCTGCAGCTATCGACAAATGATATGTGGGGCAGATCCACCCCAGCCAAACCACCCAGCCAGGCTCAGCCTGTATCAGCCAGCAACCAACCAACCACAGACACATGCCAAGATCAGTAGTGCCACACAGCTGACCAGCCTAACACCAACCAACCCACAACAGAGTGAAAATAAATGTTTGTTGTTTTAAGCTTTTGACATGTTCTGGTTGTTTTATTATGTAGAAATAGCTGACTGATACGTATTTAATTATACGCATTGGTATTGGGTTGATAATATAATGTGTATTGCAGTGGGTTACAAAAGATCTGAAAGCCACTGGTATGGAAGGTCACATTTCTCCTTCATTTCTCATTATTTAATGAGGGTTAAAGGAAGTTCCTGTCTAGGAGTGGCTGCTTGTAATATTAGAGAATGAAAGTATGCAGAGAGAAAATAGAGCTGAGAGATGAGAAATTAGGTGGGTGTGTGCACATGCATGAGAGGGAGAGAGAGAGAGGGAGAAAGAGAGACTTGATGGCAATGAACCTCTATTTTAAATTCAGGTGCCTGAAATTGACTGTCTCCTGTAGTCTTTTCTTTGATTCTTTGAGCTATCTTAGTGTCTTCCAATAAATCCTTTGCTTTCCTTAAGCTATTTCAAGATAGATTTCTGTTACTTGCAACTTAAGTGGCAAGTTCTTATTAATAGTATTTTAAATAGTATTAAGGCCTGATTTTCACACTGGCATATATTCCTCCTATTTATAATCCATCTCCTTATAGTATTCCTAGCTTAAATAGTATATAAAATTAAATATTGGAAACAAAGGTAAGAATTTTCCTCCACAGCTGAATTCAACTTAATACTTTTCTATCCCACCCATTACTACTACATCTCAATCTATAAATCACCGGGTGCTTCAAAGAGGCTTCAAATATCTTACAATTAAAAGGTTTATTTTCGGGCCGGCCCGGTGGCGCACTGGATAGTGCACCGCTTGGGAAGCGCGGCAGCGCTCCTGCTGAGGGTTCGGATCCCACGTACAGACCGGTTCCCGCTCACTGGCTGAGCGAGGCGCGGGAGCAACACGGCGGGGTGCGATACCGTTCCAGGT
>NW_007729156.1:16132-27093 GCF_000696425.1 Galeopterus variegatus
AAAAAAAAAAAAAAAAAAAAAAAAAAAAAAAAAAAAGGTTTATTTTCAAAACGCAACTCATGGCTCAGAAGTAAAGAGAAGTAATAATATCTAATAACTGCTTAAATTTCCATTATTATTAACTTTATACTATGTTTTTGGTACTCCATCCAAGATGGCTGCCCACTGGGTGAAAGGTCACAGTAGTAGGAGCTGCAGGTGAGTGCTAAGGGAGCGTGGAAGAGGTATTGGCTGAGCCAGGTCTCTCATACAAAGAGCACAGGCGGATGCTCCAGTAGGACCTTCTCAACAACCAACAAAAATGCCCCATGTATTTGGTCTGCTATGCTCAGGTAGTATAAAACAGTGTAAAGCTAGGGCTTTACAGAGCCCTCGAGTCTGTTGCACAGATTGGGTTACAAACCCTCCACACACAGGTCTGTGAGCTAGGAAATAGAAAAAAAGGTTCTGGGAGCCGTGGATATAGAAAAATGAATGGGTTTTATTCAGGTCTAGGAGCAACTGTCCTAGCGGCTTCTCTGAGAGTTCTGAGAAGCACTGGGAATCAGAGCCGTTAGTCTTTTATACTTAAGTCCACAACCCTGGACACCTGGGTGCCCATACACAATTTACATTAAGTAGTAACAGGAACACCTGAGGATATTCACAGCAAATGCTCGGCAAGATTCTGAACATCTGAGGGGCCCTGACATTTTCCTATTTTTCCCAACACAGAGAAATAGTGGTAACCAACAGAATGAAGACTACAAGTCTGTTACGAATAGTGAAGGAAGAAGACAATCTGCCTCCTTTTCTCTTCCACCCTGGATGGACATCAGAGCTGAAAGTTCTGGGGGAAAATGGGGCAGGGTGTGGCAGGCACTCCAAGTCCTGAGAGCCACAAATTTGGCCTATACTAAATAGAATGATATTGCTCTGATAACCAAAAATAATGGAATAAGATCAAGATGTAGCTAAATGAGCCCCAGATGCAGGGAAAGTGGGGTAGGAGTGGGGGTTAAATGAAGCACAATTGGCAACAGTTACTTTTAAAAAATCCTGTTTATATACTGATGAGATTCTTCAGAGAACCTATTTCTCTGTATTGTTATCTCTAGGAATATTTCTACCTAAATAAGGAACCACTGTATAGATTCAGGGTGTCATCTCCTTGGTCAATTCTGGAGAAACTCTGACTTGATTTCTAATCTCCACATTTAATAATTAATGTCCAAATACTTACTATGTGCCAGCGACTGTGTTGTCATTATGGTCTAAGTGCCAAATTTATAGATTATTCTACACATTAGAGTGCTATCTCCAACTTCTAAGAAAGTATTTTAGGAGTCCCCTAATCTCATGAGTAGCACATTTCTGAGACATTTTAAAGTTATTTTCTAGGATTAGTTCCACATATCAATTTAATGTTACTTTGTTTCCATTTTAGTGGTTGACACATCTCTTTGGATTACCTCATTATTTGGATTCTAGAGTTCCCTATAAACTGATTTTAACACTATGTTCCTTAAAAGTCTTTCTTTTGGCAGCTGGCTGGTAAGGAGATCAGAACCCCTGACCTGGATGTTTTAACACCATGCTCTAACCAACTGAGCTAACCAGCCAGCCTTAAAAGTCTTTTTAAACATAAAATAATTTGTAAATTCTATTTTAAAATTTGTAAAACTGAGAGAAGAGAATGAATTAGTAAAGGATACAGTGTATCAGGGCAGAATTAAGATATAAACTTTAAGCTCTTCACTGTGTAGTCTCTTTCTCTTTTTATTTAGCCAAATAAATCATTACAAAATCATACAACAGGAAGAAATTTAGCATAACTATTAAATCACCTGTTTAGAACTCTATACACATTCAAATATAATTTTCCCAGAGAGATAAAAGTCTATATTATTTAAAAGATAGATTTCATAGTTTACTGTCATATGTAATTTTAGAATTAAAAAAATTCTTCTAGAAAATGTTATTTCTAACTGCATTATTTATTCGTTAAACAAACATTGAGAACCTACTATGCACTAGGCATTGTACCCAAAGACTCTGTCCCTGCCTCTAAATAGATATTCAGTTTATTACAGGTGCAAATTCCCACAGGTGAGACACATAATATGTTGGATAAGAAGGTTAGAGTTGAAAAGGTTCCCAAAAGGTTCAGATAAGCTAAAATAAGCCAGGTGAATTTCTTTCTTTCTTTCTTTCTTTCTTTCTTTCTTTCTTTCTTTCTTTCTTTCTTTTTTTTTTTTTTTTTTGGCAGCTGGCCAGTTTGAGATGCAAACCCATGACCTTGGGATTATAAAGCTGCACTCTAGCCAACTGCCAACTGAGCTAACCAGCCAGTCCTAAGCCACATGAAATTAAACAGCAATAGATTTATACTCACTCAGGAGAGGACAACATGGAAAATAAAAGACCTGCTGGAGTATAAGTGAGGAGAACCAGGCTAAACAACAACAGATGTAAAAAAGACCCAGAGGATGCAGTTGATTCCAGATTTAGCAACCATGTGCAGCTGTTGCCAAGAAAGCTAATTTTAGGATGGATTAATAAAAATATGCAAAGAAAAGGGGCCAAAGTAGTTCTAATTGATTTTGCACCAGTCAGCTCTCACAGAATTTGGGTACTGTGTGTTGTTTTAAGTACAAATTAGAGCATATTCATAAGACAATCAAAAAGGTGAAAGATTTGAAAACAATATCAGTGAAGAGAATAATGATGCATAGTCTGTAAAAGAAGCTTAAGTGGGATATGATTGCTGTTTTAAAATATCTTAAGAGCTAGCATGACAGAAATTGCTCGCTGCCTTTCAGTATTCATTTCCTCCTTCGTCCTTAAAAGCAAGAGAACCTTGGTTTTTAGCCGGGCACTTTGACATTTTCCAGCCTCCCTTGAGGTCAGGTGAACCATGTGACTAAGTTCTGGACATTGATATAGCATAAATGGTATGTGGTACTTCCAGAGAGTCTCCTTAAAGAGAGGGTTGTGCCCTTCTTTCTTTCTTCCTGTTCCGCTTGCATGGAGCATGGTCATGACTGGCACTCTGGCAGCCATCCTGGATCACAAGGGCAGGACTTATGCTCTAGGAAGGGTGGAGGGGTGAGATGGAGGGAGACTGGATCCCTGACAAGTTCATCACATGTGTCATTTCAGCCCAGTACTGCCTACTTGTGTGTGTCTTCTACATGAAAATAAATGTTTATTATGTTTAAGACACTGCTATTTGGGGCTTCTCTCATATGTGGCCAAATTTTGTGTATCAAAAAAGTTATTTTTTCATTTTTTTGTCTTTTTCGTGACTGGTAAGGGGATCACAACCCTTGGTGTGGTGTCGCCCACCCCACGCTCAGCCAGTGAGCGCACCGGCCATTCCTATATAGGATCCGAACCCGCGGTGGGAGCGTCGCAGTGCTCCCAGCGCCGCACTCTCATGAGCGCGCCACAGGCTCGGCCCAAAAGTTATATTTTCTAAGACAGACATCTTAAAAAATGATGATGCAGAGTTACCTATCTCTATATCTGTTTAAATGAAAATGGTAGGACCAACTTCAGAAAAGGTGAATATTCATTCCAGAAGGTGAAGAAAGAGGGGTTACCAGAACCCTAGAGTTCCTCTCAGCTCTTAAGATTATGATTTTTCCCCCAGCCTCAGGGATCAGTGCCTCTAAAAAAAAAAAAAAAAAAAAAAAAAAAAAAAAAAAAAAAAAAAAAAGCCAGAAATAAAAATAAAAAAGCTCCTTCCTCATCAGCCTGACATAAGCTGACTTAATATTAGGCAGTCTCCTGGCCATGCTTCACAGCATCAGTTGACTCCATTTTGGAGTTAAATTTGTTCTAGGACCAGCACTTCTAAAGTGATAATGAAAGAGAACCAAAGAGCAAATCAATAAACTCTTCAGCAAAATTGGTGTCATAAAGAAAGTCATTATGAGCCTGTATAATATGAATAAAATAGACCTCTATTGAGGTCCTTCCTGTGTGCCTAGTATAGTTGGTGAATTGAGGTATAGTCCACAATTATTGCCCCACTGAACATTTTTTCTTCTGTCAAATGAGGATAGTAACATCCCTACTCTTTTCCCATCTTTCCTCTTCTATTCTATTTTCCAACTTTGATCAGCTGTAACTTTACTTTTACATTATTTTAACATTATTTTTTAACTATAATTATCTGTGTTTTGTCTATTAGTTGATTCTTTAAACATTTATTTTCTCAAAACAGTAATATATACACATGGTGAGAGTCTAACCATGCAAAGAAATACACAGGAAGATAAAGTCCGCCTTCCTTTCCAGACTCTGACATTTTCTCCCCAGAAATAACCAGTTCTTATGTACTCTTCCAGAAATATCCTGAGCATGTACAGGCAGATATATATATATATATGTATGTTGGAAAAGATACATACATACACATGCACACACTTATGAATATACATGAATGCTGTATTAACTGTTGCACATTGACTTTTTCACTTATATCTTCAAGATTGTTCTATATTGACATAGGTAGACATGCTTCACTCCTTTCGAAAAGGTTATTATACGTGTGTTTGTTGTTGGAGTGAGCAGGACTGGAGCCATGTTGGGACCTAAAACCACATGGGCTTTAGGGAAACAAACAAACAAAAAAACATGACAGTTTTTTCCTAGCATGCACTTTTTAGGTTCCCTCTTTTCCCCTGGTCATTTGATATTTTGAACCCTGGGGCAAGAAGATGGTATTAACATAAATGTAAAGTTGTTTTCCAGTCAGCCCGGTGCTGCAAACTTGCCATGAGACATGTACTATCCAGACCCTGAGAAAACAAGGAAGTCATCAATAGCTATGCTGATTCTATGCCTAAGCAAAGCAAAATCCTGCAAGACCCTAAGGTAAGGTCAAAGATGAGAACAGAAGCCAAATAGAGTCTTGGCAAGAATTCGCAGGTTCTCCTTACACATTCTCCTCCCTCCTGCTTTTCATGTCCCACATTCCATTACCTCAACCCCCTCTTTAAAAAACCCTCAGTAAATCTGAGTCTTTGAGATGGCTTTAGTCTGGCCATCTCCTTCAGGTTTACTGGGGAGATGGCTTAGCCTAACATCTGCCTCAGGTTACCTGTATTCCTGAAGCTGACTTTCTATTCCACCAACATTTGACTTTTGAGTCATCTGTTTTTGTTTGGGTGGTGGGCAGCCGGACTTGGGTTCGGTAACATGTTGACTTTAAAGTATAAAAACTAGTACCAGCATCAAAGAAAAGTACAGATGAAAAATTTAATTTTACTACAGAAAAAGTTCATAAAAGATTAAATTTGGAACTCAATTTTGTTCAATCCAGCAAACATTTATTAAGCATATACTATGTTCATGGACCCAGCTCTTATTATCTCTTTTCTTTGACATAAAGTTGCAACTTTAAACATCCATCTGATAATAAGGGGGGAATAACAGCATGTGGGACTTCAACTTTTAAAATGTTATATACATATATATATATAGCTCTACGGTTACTTTGCTTTAAGGCACTTAGTGTAGTCTCCTGTTTTTTTTGTTTTTTTCCATTTTAATCCATATGAGTACTTTTCTGGAGTTGGCTCATATTGTTCCTATTCCCTTACTTCTTCACTTCTCAATCAACTGCTGTTTGGATCTTCTGTCCATCAATCCCACTAAAATTGCTCTTACCATGATCATTCATGACCTCTTACTTGCGTAAGCATTTGAGTCATATTTTACTGACTTCTCTCTTGGCCCTAGTGATCCTGTTTCTCTTTGGACCTCTCTATATACCCTTGGTTTCAGCAAATTACCCTCTCTAGTTCTTTTCCAGTTTCTCTATTTATTTTTTTACGGATTCCTTTTCCTCTTTTTGGCCCTTCAATGTTGGTGTTCCCTGCTTTTCATTCTCAGTTCATTATACTTTTCATTTTACATGCTCTTCCTGTGTGATCTAGTTAGGTCTTGCTATAGTCTGAATGCATGTGTTTCCCCAAAAGTTATATGTTAGAACCTAATACCCAGTGTAATAGAATCAAGAGGTAGGGCCTTTTGGGAAATGATTAAGTCATGAGGCTTCTGCTCTCATGATTGGGATTAGTGCCCTTATAAAAGAGGTTGAAGGGAGCTATCTTGCTCCTTCCCCCTTGGGAGGACATAGCAACAAGGCATCATCTATGAAGTAGAGAGCCCTCATCAGACAATGAACCCGCTGGCACCTTGTTCTTGGACTTTCCAGTCTCCAGAACTGTGAAGAAATATTGTTTATAAATGATCCAATCTAAGGTATTTTGTGATAGCAGCCCAGACAGACTAAGACAGGTCTCATGACCTACAATCAGTCACTAATAAATTCCTCTCCAACCCTGATCTTAATTATATATCCAAGTGCATGCCAGATATCTCCCTATGGGGTACCCAATATATCCAGAAATTAATCTACTCTCCACACCCCTCAAGTTGGTAAGTCTTCAGTACTCACCATCTCAGTTGTTGACAAAATCATCCATCTAGACAGCCAAGTCAGAATTCTGACATCAGCTTAAGATTCCTTCCTTCCATTATACTTTCTATATTTAATCAATCCCCAGATTTTGCTAATTTTACCTACTAAATATTTCTATCAGACTCTGCCTTGTTTTGCTACCAACTTAAGCCTCATTTCTTGACTATTTCAACAGCCTTCTAGTTGACTGCTTTGCCATATTTTATTTCCACCTAAAATTGGTCCCAATCACTCTTCTTAGATCTCTCTGATCCTTTTTCATTATCTGTAAATTGCCTAACCCTTTGAGTGATATAGTAAGCTTTATGTGGTTCAGACCTTGCCTACCTCTGAGTTCACTTCATACTCGACTACAAAACCATTTTTAGTTTTCTGACATAACATCTTCATTCAAGATTCTTTGCCCTTCCCATACTATTTTTCTCTGTATCTGGAATGCTCAATATTTTCCTTTATAAATAGTGCCTTTTATGTCCTGTTTAAGAATTGTTTGAATACCCAAAGTTATAAAAGAGCTATTGTTTTATCTTTTACATTTAGGTCCACAATCTGTTGCTTTGCCTCCCATGGATTTGTTGCCCCTTTTCCCCTGAGTGATGGAGCTGCCAAGGATTATTCAAAGCCCATCTCTTCTGAGCAGTGAGATGCCCCAGAAAGAGGTTAACATCCCAGAACCCTCAAGTGTGAGGCATTCCTTCCATTTGGGAAATTAACCATGAATTGGGGTTCTCTTCCTGCATTTATCCTCTGGACCAGCAGGTTATAGGAAGAGACATAGTTTTAACAAGTTTGACAATAGAAGCTGGTAACATTCAGTAAAAACAAGTCAGATGACATTCCATTAGACTATTAAGTGACCTACCAACAAAAACTTGATCTAGCATATATTCTTTCTCCCTCCAGCAGCTTCCCAGTAACTTTACATATCAATCAGTAACTAGTCTGTCTTTGAACCAGCAGCCTTGCTGTGTTACAATTCTTTATCTTACGAGACTCAATAGCCTGGGGAAAATTTCCTGTCCTTTACAAGGTCAATATTTGAAACTGCAAGGCTTTGGAAAACCAGGCCCTGTGAAGTACATTTGCTTTATGAATCCTCTACAACAATCTACTTAGAACTTACTTTCTTTTTTCTTTATTCTTTTTCATATGAGGAGTAGGCACTAACGTTTCTTTCATTTCACATGGATAATCAATTGCACCAGAACCACTTCATTGAAACATCCATTTTTCTCCATATTACTACAGTGTTACCTTTCCATAAATAAAATGTTCATGTAAGCATCTGTTTGAGAACTCTATTCAGTTCCGTTGGTGTTTCTATCCTTATGCCAGTACTACACTGAATTAATTTTTGTAGCTTTTTAAGTATTAATATCTGCTAGTATAACTCCTCCAACTTTGTTTTTCTTCCATTTTGTCTTGGCTGTTCTTGACCTTTTCAGTTTCCATATAAATTTTAGAATCAGCTTGTCAATTTATATACACAATCTGCTGGGACTGTAACTGAAATCAGACTAAATCTACAGGTCAAATTGGATAGACTTGATATCTTTACAATACTGAATCTTCCATCCATGAGCATAGTCTATCCACTCATTTCCTTGGGTCTCCTCTAATTTCTCTCAATAATACAATTATCAGTATGAGTTCTTACACATCTTTCATAAGATTTATTCCTAACTTTGGTGGGCTGAATCACACCCCCAAAGATATCAGGTCTTAATCTTTGGAAACTGTAACTGTTACCTTATTTGGAAAAAGCATCTTCACAGATGTGATCATGGATCTGGAGATGAGAAGATTATCCTGGATTATCCAAGCAGACCCTAAATGCCATCATACTATCCTTCTATGAGAGCTAGAAGGAAATTTGAGACACACAGAGAAGACAATGTAAAGACAGAAACAGTGGTTGGTCTGATGTGGCTTCAAGCCAAGAAATGCCAGCAGACACCAGAAACTAGAAAAGGTAAGGAACAGACTCTCCCTCAGAACCTCTGGAAGATGTGCAGCCCCATTGATTCTTTGATTTCAGACTTCTGGTCTCCAGAACTGTGAGAGAATAATTTGTTTTAAGCCACCGAGTTTGTGGTAATCTGTCACAGCAGGCATAAAATGAATACACAGGAATACGATATTTTTGATGCATTTGAATATGGCATCACATTTTAAAAAATCCACTTTCCAATTGTTTGGTGTTAGTATATAAAAATACAACTGATTTTCATATACTGACTATATCCAACCAATTGCTAAATTTATTTAAATTCATTTATTAAATCTAATGATTATAGATTTTAATTTTATGTATAAAATATGATAGACTACCATACTTTCTCTGAATAAGAGATTTATGTATTTATTTCCAATCCTTATTCATTTCTCCTTCCTTTTTTGCAAATGCTGTGATCTCCAGTACAATATTTAAGTATATCCTCTTACATCTTTTGACTTTGGAACTAGAAGGAAGTATTATCTCTTTCAAATTTAAAATATGATTAAAATACTAAGAATCTTAAAAATACAATAAAAACAACAACAAAAAATAACTAGACAAAATAAACAACATCTTTCCAGGTAACAAATCTAAAGACCTTTTCTTAAACCCTTCTCATGACTCTGCATCCCTGGACATTGTTTATTCACCCATTCCTAACGCTTTCTTCCTTGCCCACTTTCTTTTCCTCCTTTAACCCCTTCATACACAGGCATTCCAAACATTTTCTTTTTTTTTTTTTTTTTTGTCCTTTTTTGAGACCAGCCACACCGTGCTCAGCCAGTGAGCGCACTGGTCATCCCTATATAGGATCCGAACCCGCTGTGGGAGCGCGGCTGTGCTCCCAGCGCCGCACTCTCCCGAGTGCGCCACGGGCTGGGCCCCCAAACATTTTCATAGATCTTTTTCTTTATATACTCATTAACTGTTGTGAAAATATTTTAAGCCCCACTATTCTCCTTCAGAACCATGCCAGCTTCAGGTGCTTTCCTTTTCTACAGGAGGAAAAGCAAAAACCTGCTTTCTTTTCTTTTTCAAAAATGCCATACCCACCCTACTCCCCCCACCCCTGGCTTTTTTCCTAACAGTGGAATGCAATCTTCTCTGCATTGCCCTCTTTGCCATATTCAGGAGTGGAATATTTTCACTTTAAGGACTTTACTAATAAACAGAAATAAGTTACAAAGGTCTCCAAATCTTCACAATGTTTTGGTCCCTTATCTATATGCAGACTCCTTTCAGTAAGCGCATGGGAGGTGTTGCAAAGGCAGGGTGTTACACAGCTACCTGGTTAAGAGGGCTCAGAGTAGCATTTAATCTGGTGGATTCCCTAAAATCAGGGTGTGGCTTTTGTGCTGCAGGACCAGAGAAGCTGAATCATGTTCATTAAAAGCTCCTGTATAAAAGTTAAAATACCAATGTATTAATTTACAATGAACAATATAACTGTTACAGAAAGTGGCTATTCATTCGGCCAGGGTGTTCTCCCCAATATTCAGAATTGTATTTGTTGAGAAAAGGAACAGAATAAAAGGTTTAGTTGTATGATTCAAATATTTAATGGAATCATACCAAGTTTTGATAGAGAAATGAAGAAATAGATATTTTTTGCACATACACAGGAGACTTTCCTCTTTAGACAGGGGCCCTGCCAAATTATTTACTTCCCAGGGTGTTCTTGGCTCAATTCCTGACTTAGTTATGTTATTTCTCTCAGTAAAGGCTTGTTCTTGGCCAGAGAAGCTCATTTCTGGTTTGATCCACTGTGCAGTGACCTGTGATAGAATTCTTACAGGACCATCTTTATTTTCAAGTGTTTAGAGAACATCTCACTGTTGACCCCAAATACTGCTTGGCATACATCCGCATACTAGACGCTCACAGTGTGCCCTCACTCACTTCTACTTACGCGTGAGGGTGGGGAAAAAAAGGGAAAAGAAAAAGAAAAGAAAAGAAAATCATGAATAGCCCCAACGCCAGGCCGTGTGGCGCGCAGCAGATGTCCTCAAATCCGGTAAAGTGGTAAATGCAATTCCCTATTCCTTTCGCCGAATGCAATTCAGGAAAGCATTGCAGAGCAGATCTCGTTCCAGGCTGGAACCCCTGCCAGAACGCAGCTCTTGCCTCACCTATGCTTGCAGACTCCGCCCTCCCCACGGGGCTGCTCCAAGCCGGGACCACCGGTCAACGTAGACTGAGGAAGCGCCAGCTGGGCAAGGACCCCGTCCTAATTTTATTTCCCCACTCACAGCAATCACTCCCCAACTATTAAAACAGCAAAAACGAACGAAAAAAAGAAAGGTGGGAAGAGGAAGACAAAGTTAAAAAAAAAATACCTTCACCCTGACGCCTGCCTCTTCCCTTCACCTTTCCCCCTCCCCTCTTCTACCATGCCTGGCATGATGGAGAAAGGGCCCGAGTTACTGGGGAAGAACCGAGCGGCCAACGGCAGCGCCAAGAGCCCAGTGGGCGGCGGCGGCGGCGGCG
>NW_007729156.1:27319-59512 GCF_000696425.1 Galeopterus variegatus
CCTCCGCCCTCGACCAATCCTCCGCCCTCACCCCTCCCCACGCTCCCCGCCCCCCATCCGTTGCCATCTCCCGGAGTGCCCGGAGTTAATATCTTCCCATCCACCCGCCTCTTCTTTCCTCCCTCCAGCAATTTTTATTTTTATTAAGTGTCTCTTCCTTTTTCTTTCTCTTTCTTTTTTTTTCTCTTTTTTTTTTTTTAATTTTTTGGCATCGCTTTGCAGATGTTGGGATGAGAGTCGGAGCTGAATACCAAGCTCGGATCCCTGAATTTGATCCAGGTAGATATATTTGCTTAAGCAAAATTCCGTCTCCCCTTTTCTGGGCTTGGTGTGGGGTGGACCGGATAGGGGTCCGGGCGTGGGGCTTGAGAGGGGGTGCGGGGCTGGGCTGGGTAGACATCTCTGGCGAGGAAGCTGTCAGTGACCGGGCTGTGACACTAGGCGTGTGGGCAGATGTGTGCATTGCAAGGTTAATATGGTTCCCTTTGGAAGCCACTTGCCCGCTGGTGGCATCGCCTTTCTGTCCCCTGAGCCCGGACCGGGGTCGGGGTGAGCGGAGGGAGACAGCCCTTGGCGGAGTCGGGGGTCCGGGGCAAGGGGAGGAGCGGCTGCGGAGCGGAGGGCTGGAGTAGAGGGTGTGCGGGCTCTGTGTGGATGAACCATGCAAATGTCAATTGCCACATACCCGGCCCTCGGGAGCCCAGGGCCGCGCTCGTTAGGCTGACGGCGGGGGCCCGGGCTTCTGTCACTGGCCAAAGCCAAGGGTGAGCCCTGGCGACCCGCGCGCAGATGGGGTCGTCCCTTTTCTTTCTTTTTGGGTAGGTGGTGTAGCTTTGGTCCCGGCATCTCTGCGGAGTGTCGGGGCCGCGGACAGATGGGGGTGGGGAAAGGGGGTGGGGAGACGCCAGCGGCACACCTCGCTTGCGAGCCAGCCATGGGAAGTCAGACCACAGGACAGTGGCCGCAGCTGCCAAGGAGACATTTTCTCCCCGAGCAGCCAGGTTCCAGCGTCCTCTGCCAACCCAGCTTGCGGGCTCCCTGTCTACTTTTCTCCAAACAGGCTCTCCGGCGGTCACGGGATTCCAGACTGCACGGGGATTGGGCGAGAGTTCCGCATATGGAGGCGCCCTTGCTGGAGCCTCTCAAGTGGAGCGCCTTGCCTTCTCCCCACCCCACCCCAGACCGTGTTCGGTTCAGGCTTTGAACACACGTTGAAACACTACCTTCCCATCCCTTCTTTCTTACAATTGGTCCATTTTTTGCCCGGTGCCTGCTCGTGATAACGTGTCTGTCGGACTCTTGAATTCCGTTGGATATTAATCGGGTTTACTTGTATTTTCTTGGGGAAAACAGCATGTTTATTTAAGATGGGTATTTTCTTTCTTCTCCTCCCTGTTAGGACCATGCAGAATAATATTTACCAACCATTTAAAGTGTTCACGTAACAGCTCCTCCTGTCCTAAGGGAGAAGGGTTAAAATAGTATTAAAAAGATTGTCAGGAGAATCTCTTTTTCAGTAGGTAAAAGCACTGATACAAGAGTGCTCTCTAGATTTGGGCTGCCATCTAAATGACATGGATGTTAATACATTTTATTCAAAGGCTGTCAGTGTGTGTACTGGTGGGCTTCATATAATTTTAAGTGTTTTGTGAAGCTAATTTTCATTGTCTGTAGCTAGCAGGTGAAGGGCACTTTCACATTACCTTGTTGCCTCAGAGTTTAACATGACATTTGGAAAGAGCATACTTTGGCTTAAGATAGACTGAATTCAGTGCCAAACTCCCAACTCTTATTTTTGTGCTCTGAGCGTCACGCGCCTTTCCTGAGCCTCAGTTTTCCTACCTATAAAAACTATTTTATGGAATGGTTGCCAGAATTAAATGACTGAGTACATGGCAGTTATTCAGTAAAGATTGGATATCATAGTTATGAAGAATGATTTTGGGTATATTTACACCTTTCTGATGAGGAGCTTTCACTGGTACTGTGTGCTTTTCTTTGGTATTGATAGTTATCTCCAAATTAGAACTCAGCAGCCAGAATTCTAAGTTAATAAACATGTCCATCTTTTTACCCCATTAGGTAGATTTCTGAGTCAATGTTATTTCAAAGGCACCTATATACTGGTTGATTAAGGGTCTTGTGTTTAAGAGCCAGACTTCATGCTGGAACAAATTTGCACATGCCAAAGCCTGGTCACTGTAAAGCATTTTTTTGTTTGTTTCATGATAAACACTGGAACAAATTTCAAAATTTGAAGAATAACTTATTTAAACAGAATACTGTCTAAACCTAAGTGGTTTTACATGGCCTCTATTTGGATTTATCAACTTAATTGATGATCATATTCATATTTTGCCTATTTTGAATCTAAATGGAATTTTAAGGAGAAAAAAATTACAGGATGTTTCTGTGTTTTAAATAATGAAAGTCATATTTTCAGTATTTACTCAGGCTGTAATTGATATTCTTTATTAGAATAAGTATAAATGTCACATTCTTTAAATTCATGTATTCATTTTCTTCTTAATAATCTTTTCCAGAAGAATACCCAACCCAAAGACACAATTAAAACCAGTTACCATTTACTGTAATTGATATTCTTTATTAGAATAAGTATAAATGTCACATTCTTTAAATTCATGTATTCATTTTCTGCTTAATAATCTTTTCCAGAAGAATACCCAACCCAAAGACACAATTAAAACCAGTTACCATTTAAATTTAGGTAGGCTTTTCTTTAGCTATTATACGCCAACCTTGTCAAGCAAACAGATCAATTATTAGGCATATTTTACAAGGAAGTGTTGAGCCTTTATGCCATTCAGCATTGTATTGCTGCTCTATTTTATTCTGTTTGTACTGTTGTGTGAAGTTTTTATTTTATTCAGTATAATTATGTGAGAATTTAAGCACAGTACCTTGGAAGAGATAATAAAGGAAAAGAGATATTTTTTAATGATAGAAACTGAGAAATGGTCAGCTTCTCTCCTTTTCACTTTCTCATTTCATTACCTTTGTCTCATAAACCACTGAATCCATCTTTATGGAGTTTGTTCACCCATAGCAATACAAGTTATTTGGAAGAAAAATTCTTAGGTGCTGTGATTATTAGGATCAGAATGTAGGAAAATTAAAAGGGGATTTTTTGTGGAGCATATTTTTATTGGAAGAGATGATAGTGATGATAGAAATTAAGCACATAAAGAAGGAATTATTAAATTGATCATTTTAGAAAATATGAGAAGAATCAAGATTTGTGTTGGAATTACTGAAGTTAAAATATTAGGGACAGTTTACCTTAATTAAGGGACCATTGCTAAAAACATCTTTATAATTTACTAACTGGATTTCTGATTATTTTCTTTCAGTTGTTTACAAGATCTTCCCAACTTTTGTTTAGTGTCTACTGACTGTGCTTACATCATGAGAAATAGTTTTGTGTGGTGATTAAGAAGTCTCACCTCTTATGTGCCTTTAAGCTAATATGGCACAGTGACCTGAGATGAACTACCTGACTTCTTCAGGTCTTAGTTTTCTCATTTGTAAAAGGGAGATAACGGTAAATATATCACAAGACTAAGTGAAAGTTAATTCATCTGAAGTAGTGGCTTTCAAAATATTTTGCTTGCACAGCTGTAGAAGATTTTTTTTTTTAAAAAGTCTCTTACATATTTTTACCTTGACATCTATTATTTGTCACTGAGTTTAAATGGTTGAAGAACATAATCTCCAGTGTGTTGAAAATATTGACACTGAAATAAAACTGGTATATTCTTATTGTAAATGCGTCTAATTAAATATAAATACTATAGTGATGTGATAGTATCTATTTTATAAGATACAGGAACAGGCTCCTAATAGTCTGAAAGTTTACATTGTTCCTTTTTGACTTTGGAATCATTTCCATGCATTTTCCCTACAGAATTTTATGTTTCAGAATATATTTTTGTGCTTGAAAGTGCTTCATTGATCACCTGTCTGACTTCTCTACTACAATAATATGTGTTTTGTGAACATAAGGGTCTAAGTTATTACAATTAATGCATAATTGATTAAAATTGTAGTAGTTTTGGTGCCTTTCAGAGAAGTCTTGCTAACACTTTGTTTGGAACTCTGGAACTTTTAAAATTTTGGGCAGCGTACTCTTTTAAGATTTACAATGGGTGAGGTATGCTTTTCCTTTTTTTTTTTAATTCTGAGAGAAGGACATTGTAAAGAGGGATGACAGAAGTAGAAGGAACATATAATTTAGAATGCAAGTGAGTCTTTGGGCAGATTGTCTTGGGAAGGAGAGCATAGGGAAGTTGAATTTCTGAAAATTGATTCCCTTCAAATTTATTCATGCTCAGGTAACCTTGGGAAAGTCTTTGTTTACCCCAGTTTGAAGTTGGCATAGTAAGTATATAATTTAGAGCCTAGTATATAAATAATAGAATTTTAAAAAATGTTAGGAGCATCTTAATATTCTCAATATTTAAGTTTTTTATATATATTTGTTCCATGATCTCCATCAAAGTCCTTATTATAGTGTATTAAGGAAATCTAAAAAGTAAGAGAAGATTTTTATTTTTGTACTTATTTTAAAGTTTGCTATTGATTTAGGAATCCTAGCTTATCAAATTATATTTTAATTAGTTGTTGGTTTTCCCTACTAGTCTCATAAATGTACTTTACCAACTGTGGTTAAAAGAGATCTAAATGATTTCAAAGGAATTAAACTTTTAAATGTTTTATTTAAAACTTTAAAACTGATTGTTCAACAATTTTAATTTAGAACTGACATGCTGCTATACTCATTTAAAATTATGGTAGCTTGCTATCCAGGTTTTGGTTAGTTTTTTAACCTGTTCAGAAGATAAGATACTTCTAAGGCTTGGTTATTTTGTAGATGAGCCAGGTTTGATTATCAGACAGTTTTGAGGTATAATCTTAAATATTGTTACAGATAAAAAGAAAATAAATATTGGGTTTATATCTTTAAAATGTTTTGGTTCATTCTGACTTTTATAATGGAAAAGGGTAAAACTTCATTGGATGCAAAGCATCCTAAGGGGTAGATAAATTATTTTTAATATTACAAATTACTTTCTCCTGTTATTTTACAGGAGAGGAATTAGTCTGAGTTGTCAGTAAAAGAAAAATGTCATTTCAGCTGTTCAAGCTCATATTCAAGGGGTTGGTGAGAGAGGGCATCAGCCATTTGAATTATAGCTCCTCAAGGTTTTATTCATTTATTTTTTTAGTTTATCGGTGTAGTGAGAAGAAGCCTTCCCAGGATAGAGAGAGAGGGGAACTTAAGAAGGAACTGTTTTCAAAAAGCATACACTAGTGATAATAATAATAACAGTAAAGTCTTGTATAAAGCTCACCATATGCCAAGTACTTTACACATATTTATTCATTTAATTTTTGAGGAACTCTGTGAAGTAGGTACTCTCATCATCAGTGTTTTTAGAGATGAGGAAAGCTGAGGTACAGAGAGATTAAGTAGATGAAGGTGACACAGCTACTAAGTAACAATGCTGGGATTCATACTCTGGGAGTCTGGCTCTATAATCTACACTATTAACCATTACACTAAAGTGTCCCTCATTTCCTACGAACTTCTGTCATCTCTTGGGCCTAACTGACACACAGTATTATTGAAAATAGTGGAGTCTAATTACAGGTTAGGGAAAGAACGTTGTGAAATGCCTAATTAAGCATTCTTTGCTATGGGATAGGATTGCCCTCCGCCCCCACCCCCTCCCCCCACTCTCCATCCCCCATATTAGAAGAGCCCTTATTCCCCACAGCTTGGATGCCAGTTTCTGTCAGACCAGGCCCTTAAGTTACAATGCTGAGAATTTTGGGGGAAATATAACTACTCCCTCCCCGACCCCTCCATCCAAACCCTTGACCTTGGGTGTTACATGGCTGTGCTCTACCCAACTGAGCTAACCAGTCAGCCCTTAACTGCTATTCTTCATGAGTAAAAATACAAAAAGATAGTTTAATATCTGTTTAAAAAGAAACACTTAAGACATTTTAATTCAGACTTTCTGTAATGCAAGAATGAGATGGAAGGAAATATTAAGCACAATAGCTATTAAGACTTGAGACTTAATGGAAATCTTCCTTTGTTGCATTCAATGTTCTATTAAGTAGGACTTTAAGTAGGATTTAAATGATCTTGTGACAATTCATTGTGCAAAAAGAATCAGTACAATGTTAAAGGATTGAAGTTTAGTATATTCGTTTGAAAAAATGTTTGATTTTATTAAGTAAAAGCTTCTGACCAACTTAGATAGGATTTCTATTTTATTTTTATTGAATGGGTTGGCTATTTTGCATTTGTATTTTTATTGGTTAAAAATTATGTATCTTGATATTGAAGTTTTTAAAAGACAACTGAAAGTGTTTTCATGGAATATAAATCTTAGATAATGAACTTATTACTTGCACTTTCTTAAATTCTAAGCTCCTGTTTTTCTCTTTTATTAATGATACAAGATACAAAATATTTTATTTTTATTTTATTTATTTTACTTTTTATTTTTTTTGAAGCATAATTGATTATACATATTTAGGGGGTACAATGCTGACTACCATTACCTGTGTAAAAGATTTTTTTTTTAGATTTATTTTGTAATTACAGTTTTTCTCATACTTTGTGTCTCTCCTTTCATTTCTCTTTTCTCCATCCTTAATTTTTCCTTGTCATAAAACACATATAATTTTAAAATAATTTAACTTCATGTTTTAGCTTTCATGTGCTTTACTAACAGTGTGTGATTCTTTAACCAAAAATTTGTTGATTGAACATACAGTAGTGATATATGATGGTTCTCCAAAAAAACACAAAAAGCAAAAAGCCTATTGAATGATACTATATTATTGCCTGATAGATAACTTCTCCAGATGGAGATTATGGTAGTAGTTCCCTTACTCCTAGAAATGAATGTTTTTTCCCAAATATTTCATAAACAATCACAGTTTAACCTCACCATTCTGTTAATACTTTATGTGAATAATTTTGGAATTCTGGCCATTATTTGGTACCTATCAATACCTCATAAAAGTCAGTTATGACATATTCATAGACAAGTCTTCTTAAAATGTGGAGCAGTGCTTCATTTGCTGATAGTTTTAATTAACTTGAATGCAGCTAAAGATTAGGTAGAAGCCAGAAAAAGACCACCACGTAATTAAAGTAAAAGACAGAATCTATGGCATGTACTTGACTCTGGGATGAGCTATGTAAGGCTTTCATTCATTCTCTTTATTATTAATTTATATGCAGCTTTAATAGGGCTTGATTTTTCTGACATTCTAGATTATAACAGATTAGAAGCAAATTGGAAAAGGATAGTATGCTTCTAGATTGGAAGTTGACTTTCAGATTACATTAAGAAGAAATTGCATTATTCTACATCTGTGACTCTCCTACATAGAGCACATACTTTTATAAATACAAAATGTAATAAATGAAATTAAGTGTAAAAAGGAATAGCTGGTAGACTCTTAGCAAGGAATAAGATTAAATAAAAACTGTAAAAAGCAGACACAAGTATTTAAAAATTACAGCAATGTTGGTCTATTTAGATATGGGGCAAAACAATACCTGAGGCATTCTCTCTAGTTTAAAAAGTCAGAGTTTTTAATGATGATCCCTAAGTAATGTATAGAAGGTTAAATCAGGTTTATTACCCTCTGTCAAGAAGTAGGGATGTGTAATGTATTTAAGAAAGTCTTTTGGGGGGGGTAAGCATCAACATTTATAAAATTAACTTTATTTTCATAAATAGGATATTATATTTAATGTAAATCTGTTTTCCTTCTCTTTGTTTTCCTATACTTTTTTTCTTTGTCCTCCTTTGCAGGTACTGTACTAAAACAGAAATAAAGCTTACTTTGTCTATATTTATTTTGAATGTATATAAAATCCATCATATTCAAAGTAATTAATTTTTTCCCCAGGTGCTACAAAGTACACAGATAAAGACAATGGAGGGATGCTTGTATGGTCTCCATATCACAGTATCCCAGATGCCAAATGTAAGTTTTCTGAAATTGACTGTTAATATCAAGAAGAACCTATCAGCCAATTCAAAATGCAACTTATATTTGTTTTGGGGTCTTTTAGATTGTCATAAGAAAACAGTTTTCTTTTTTGTTTACTTGTTTGTTTTTATGGAGGTTGTTATATTAGAATGTTTTTCCTTTTGAAAGATAGTGGGTTGATCATTCCAGTTTGTGTCAGGCCCAAGAAGAATGAAAAAAACCTAGGATCTGATGGCATTGCTGCTTAAATCCTCAAGCATGGGAGGGAGTTACTATGTAGACATCTGCACAGGCTTTTCCTCAGTATATGGAGCTGTAAAGAAATGCCTTCAAACTTCAAAGAGCCCATTATCATTACCATTTTAAAGAGGAAAGGGGAAAGAACTGACTTCAGCAGCCATCAGGTCATCTTTGTGCTCTCCATTTCTGGACGGAGACCTTCTGGATCATTGACCATGCACTTCTTGAATCATGGTGTGGCTTTAGACTTCAGTGTGATGTAGCGGACCTGATCCTTTGCGGCACATCAGATATAGGAAACGTGCAGGTAACAACACTAAGATCCCATCCCTCCATTCAATTATCATTGAACTTATTAAATAACAACAACAACAACTACAACAACAACACTTAATAGCTATTCTAGCAGCTTGTAAAATAAGCTTGTCTTTAAAATGTTTACTAACATCTTTAAGATGTCCCATTGTGGTTTATTTCCATGAAAATTACTGATGTCCTATGTATTGTGTGCATAGTAAGTCTAATTATGCTTATTGATGCAATAAGAACTAAAAATTGAAAACTGAGTACATGTCTGCATACCTGATAATTCTTATTTAAAAGCTTTAGAACACCAGCAAAAATTCTAATCTAGGGATTGTGTGCCTTTCAGGCATTCTTAACAGGAAACATGAAATTGTTCATTTGGCCTGGGACTGTGTACTGAGAACATGAAAAAGACCATTGGGTTTCTCAGGTTCAATTCTCATTACAGGCAAAGGTTCTTATTCTCAAACTAAGCATCAGGGTATCACTGAATTTTGCTGTTTTAGTCTTGTTTTATATAATGGTGCATTTCTTAGCAAAGTGGAAAACGAAATTCAGAAAGCTAACATGTCCTGGTAGTGTGGTGTCCATGTGGAATACGCAACTGAAGGTCTAGGGCAGTGATTTTCAACCGTGGTTGTGCATTGGAATCACTTGGGGAACTTTTTAAAAAAAATTACTGATGTCTCTTCTCTGTCTTAAACCAATTAAGTCAGAATCTTCGGTGGTAAAACCTGGACATCTGACTTTTTAAAAGGTCTCACACTGATTCTAATGCATAGCCAAGGTTGAGAACCACAGGTCAATTGGTATTGGTTAGGCTTCTATCTATAGGACTAAAAGATATTTTTGTTGAACTCAATCAGCATATATTTAGAACTGTCATGTACTTATGTGCTTTGGGTTCTAAACAAAATTTAATATTTGGATTTTCTGCACTAAAAGTTTACACTTGGAGAATTATAATATCCATAAAGAAGTAGTTGTTATTCTAGCCACATTACTGTCATAATAGCATATTCATATATTAAACTGTACTGATCAATAATAATAGGAAATACAGAATACTTGAAATGTGCCAGGTGCTGTTCTGAGCAATTTCCATGTATTCATTTAATCATAGGAGGAAGATATTGTTTTTATTACCAATTTAGAGTGAGGAAACTAAGGTACAAAAAGTTACCTGGCCAAAGCCAAAAAACTAGTAACAAGCTGAGAATCAAGCTCAGGTAGACTAGCTGTTCCATGATCAGAATTCTTAACCACTCCTTCTCAAAAATATGTTTAAAGAATTAATTCATATATATTCATATTAACTCCTTCATATATATATATAATGTTAAAGGATCAAGGAGTGAAACCGAGTACTGCTGAATGTGGCAGACTTCTCAGCATTGAGGCTTGCAATAGCTGCTTCATCATCATTGAAACTGTGTTTATATAACGAATTCTGTTGGCTTAATTACATATGAGAGAATAAATGAAAATGGAATACTCAGACACCCTTTGTACAGCAAGCAGAAAGAACTGAAGAAAATTTTAGGATACTGAAGCATACTTAAATGTGTCATTATTATGTATAGCTGACAAAACTATAGATAAACCATCCTTTATATAGCAATTAGAAATAGGACGGTAAAGGCTTTGGGCCATCTCTAAATATGAGAGAGTCTTAAATAGTTGAGTCTTCTCAGATAAAGACTGTAACAGGAAATCAAGAAGTTATCATGGCTGGCTGGTTAGCTCGGTTGGTGAGAATGTAGCCTTATGATACCAAGGTCACAGATTCAGATCCCCATACTGGCCAGCTGCCAAAAAAAAAAAAAAGTTATATTAATATTTTCACACTGTAATTAGGTGTAATTAGGTTCTATTGGCTACCCACAGATAGGTCCGTTTCTGCATAAAAAAATAATTATAGTAATGTCATTGAATTTAATAAGTATGTGATACATGGTCATAGAGATAAGTCATTGTAAATAAAATTTTAAACCAGGTGAGCTTCTGATCTGTTTATATGTCTGTTTTTGTAACATTTTATGGAAGATAGCTTTGGCAATTTTTTTCACCCCTGGCATATGAATTATTTTATTTTGCTATGTTAAAAAAAAAAGTAGACTTGGGAAAATGAAGTAAATGAGAATTAATTATATAACATTTTTTCATTACAGTGGATGAATATATTGCAATTGCAAAGGAGAAACATGGCTACAATGTGGAGCAGGTATGTAGAGAAACATTTTAATATTAAGGCTCATCTCAGTATTTACCAAATCCAAAGAGCATCTCATGATAGTGTCTGTTCTAAGAAAGTGCATAAGTTTGACCACCTTTATAGATACCACAAAAGTCCTAGCAAGTCTGACCTTTCAACGTTAAGGATTTTGCTTTTATAAACATTATTCATCTCAAGTGCTTGAACATTTTTCTCTTAGTACCTCTGTTTCTTATTCTGCTTTGAGTTCTGAAAGTTTCTGAAAACCTTCAGCAATACTCTGGCAAATGCTCACCAAAATGAAAAGGAAGTTTTGATGTATTTTGGGGTAAATATGTGTGGGTAGGATTTTAAAACAAATCTTATTTATAAAAAAAAAGTACAGTTAATTATCTTTTGACTTTTTGACCTAAAAGATTTACAAGTTAAACTTTTCATTTAAATAAATATTTAAGACTTTTAAATTTATAATCGGTAATATGGTAAGTGATATTTTTGTGAAATCGAGATGTTTACTTTGTCTGTATCTAAATGTAATTAACTTTTTGTGGACTTTGAAACTTTTGACTATTTTGTTTTTAAGCCTTGCCTTTCTGTTTAATATTTGTTTGAGAAAGTTAATCTGTTAAAATGTGATTGCACATGTTTATTTTCATGTTTATTTTTAAGTACTATTATCAAAGTACGGAAATTAACTTTCAAATTCACTATTTTAAAAGTTGCTATATCTCTTTTTAAAAAATAGAAGCTTATCCCCTAGGTGACAGTCAATACCTTATAGTGAAGATAAAGGCCTACGACTTACAATACAGGGGAAAGTAAAAGAATTTTTGGAAATTGTCCATTTCAGGCTTTCTTATGACTTGGTAATCAAGTCACTGAAGTTATTTATATGCCTGCTAATAAGTCTATGTATACATTATGATAATTGGAAACTTTAAAAAATATATGTGGTAAGATATTAAATTGAAAAGAATTTTTGGAAATTGTCCATTTCAGGCTTTCTTATGACTTGGTAATCAAGTCACTGAAGTTATTTATATGCCTGCTAATAATTCTATGTATACATTATGATAATTGGAAACTTTAAAAAATATATGTGGTAAGATATTAAATTGTTATTGCAGTGGAGATACTCTTCTTAGAAGCCATTTAGCCTGTGATATACTTCTATAAGGTTAAAACTTAAGTATTTTTCTACTAAGTCCCAACTGAGTATTTCCGGTTTTGTGTTATAATTGATAGTTTCATATACATATTGATTTCATTCAAGTATTAATTTACTGAATATTTTCCTTTTAGCATATTTTCCCCTACACATTGAGAAATTAATAAATGCGGGTGGAAGTCTTAATATGAGTCTACAGACCTGCTTAGTAGCGATAGTCAACTCTCCTCAGCTCACTGTTTTTCCTATATTCTGCAGCAAATATGGTATGTAAGAACATTCACTGTTCTGAGGCCCTGATTTAAAAGAAATAAATAAATGAGGTCTGCTACCTGGGCGCCCCTGGTTAAAAGCCCCAAACTGTGAGTGTATCTTCAGTTGAAGTCACAGGCTTAAGATTTTAATCTAATTTGTGTTTAACTCTCTTAAGTGTGATGGAACATAAATCCATTAAAACCAAAAGGGAATGATTTCTCTTCAAAGGCACTTGGCATGTTGTTCTGGCATAAACATAACATTGAGAAGTCCCTTGCTGATCTCCCTAATTTCACTCCCTTTCCGGATGAGTGGACAGTGGAAGATAAAGTCCTATTTGAACAAGCCTTTAGTTTTCATGGGAAGAGCTTTCACAGGATTCAGCAAATGGTATGGTAATTTTGGTCCTACTGTGATTTATACCTGAATGACATCTTATGCTACTATTTATTGAATGCTTTCTAATTATTAAATATGAAAAAGTTTTCTGATTTAATTTTAATTTTAAAAGACATTTTGAAATAGGTATTTTGCATAAAGTCTTATTTTCTGCAGCCACTCATATAAATTATGTGCTATTTAATTATAATAAATTCATTTTTATTTTGACTTAAATATAGATGTAATAGTGTTATTAAATATGTTCGTTGTTCCAGGAAAATAATCATAATTTTAACTTTACTTTTAAGTGTTTTTGATATTAGGATTTATATATTTTTGGATATGAAAGCCCATTTTAAAAAATTCCATATTATTTCAATATTGCCCAGGTGCTGCTGCTTTTTTTTCTTAAAGAGAAAAACTGCTCTGTATTTCTAGTTCTTAAGTTTTTAGTATTGTGTCAAAATAATGTAAATCTGAGAAGTTGCTGCATCAAACTATTTTACCCTGAGTGGGTGAAAATTAAATAATGTTTGCCAGTACATCTGGGCATCTTCCATTATCAGAGAGAACGTTATTGGTGGGGAATTTGCAACCTTATTTGTCACTATGGCAGATCAGCATATGATCGTTAGTCATTTTATTTTATTTTTTATTTATTTATTTATTTGTTTGTTTATTTATTTATTTATTTATTTATTTATTTATTTATTTATTTATTTATTTATTTATTTATTTATTTATTTATTTATTTATTTATTTATTTATTTATTTATTTATTTATTTATTTATTTATTTATTTATTTATTTATTTATTTATTTATTTATTTATTTATTTATTTATTTATTTATTTATTTATTTATTTATTTATTTATTTATTTATTTATTTATTTATTTATTTATTTATTTATTTATTTATTTATTTATTTATTTATTTATTTATTTATTTATTTATTTATTTATTTATTTATTTATTTATTTATTTATTTATTTATTTATTTATTTATTTATTTATTTATTTATTTATTTATTTATTTATTTATTTATTTATTTATTTATTTATTTATTTATTTATTTATTTATTTATTTATTTATTTATTTATTTATTTATTTATTTATTTGTCTTTTGTCTTTTTTCCGTGTCCGGCAACGGATCGCAACCCTCAGTGTTGCCCCCGTACCGGACCGGGGACCGGCAACGGGATCGCAAGCCTCGGTGTTGCTCCCGCGCCTCGCTCAGCCAGTGAGCGGGAGCCGGTCGGTATGTGGGATCCGAACCCTCGGACGGGAGCGCCGCCGCGCTTCCCAAGCGGCGCACTATCCAGTGCGCCACCGGGCCGGCCCGATCGTTAGTCATTTTAATATGCAAAGACTTTATTTGGTGGCTAAAGTCTGTTTGTATTATTTACTATTTTAAGACCTGGATCTAAAACAAAGTGATTTAAAAAATTCATTGTTAAGAATTGAATAGCTCCTGAAAACATTTTGCTGAATGAAAGAAGCCAGACACAAAAGGTTATATTTTGTATGATTCCATTTAAATGAAATGTTTATAGAGACAGAAAGTAGATCAGTGGTTTCCAGGGACTAGAGAAAGGGGAGTACAGGGTATGACTGCTGATGGGTATGTAATTTCTTTTTGAGGTTATGAAAATATTCTGGAATTAGATAGAAGTGATGGTTGTATAATTTAGTAAGTACACTAAAAACCACTAAATTGTACACTTAAAATGGTGAATTTTATGTTATGTGAATTATATTCTAACAGGGGAAAAAAATAATTGAGCTGCTTTTTAAGGAAAATAAGTATCAAATACTAACATGGCTGTACTGGTGACTTTTGGGGACATTCTCACCAAGTTAGTTTGTGATATTCTCCCTTTCCCCCAGAACAAATAGGACTATTCAGAAATGTTAGTGATGTTGGCTTGGTGGGATGCTGTGACTATAACAGAACTTTTTAGCTCTGTAATCCATGAAGGTACCCATGAAATACTGTATTTTTATTAATGCCTTTTTTATTAATTATTAGAGAATAGTATAAAAATATTATTCATTTTGTTCATTAGAGTTTATGAATTAAACTTGACAATATTAACACGATTTTTTTTTTAAGCTTCCAGATAAGACAATTGCAAGCCTTGTAAAATATTACTATTCCTGGAAAAAAACTCGCTCTAGGACAAGTTTGATGGATCGCCAGGCTCGTAAACTAGCCAATAGACATAATCAGGGTGACAGGTATGTTGGATGCCTTTATATAGTAACATTGTTAGGGACACTGCATTGGATTGCTTAAATTTCCTAAGGCAGGAAAATTATTACAACACATTGTAAATACTTCTTATCCTTATGTTCATGTTTCTGCTGTGACAGGAAGAACTGAGTGATCAGAAGTTTTAATAGTAAGAACTCTCTTCATCTCTTTTAACTATAATCACAAATATTTCCTCTTAGTATTGATATATTCAATGCATATATTTAGAATATATTAAAGAATATATTCTGTGGAAGATACTCTTTACACAATTACCTGAGTAACTGGAGTCACCATTATTGTAGCTGTATCTTTGTAGTAGTATAAAATCATTTTGTTTAGTTTTTGTCTGTTTTTGTTCTCCAAATGGAGAACTAAAATTATAAGTATTATATCAAATTATACGTGTTCTCATTCCCAAATCATATTTCTCTAAATCCCATTCCCATTGGGTCTCTATTTTTTACCTAGAAATGTTTGCTAAAGTGATTCTGTACGCCCAAAATGATAAATGTTTCTCAACACTACAGGAATCTAAATTACAAGCTTATCTTCCCAAAGACAACAATTGTTCTGTTAAAGAATATTTTGTAAAATTATTAGAATGTATATTACACTTTGATAAGAACACTGGAATAGAATAAAAAGAAGAGAATTAATTTTAATAATCTTTGTTTCTTCTCAGTGATGATGATGTGGAAGAAACACACCCAATGGATGGGAATGATAGTGATTATGATCCCAAAAAAGAAGCCAAAAAAGAGGTAATGAAGATTATTAGGAGTGCTTGTAATTGTTATACAAATTCACTCAAAAAGAATGAATAGTACTTCATATTATTAAGAAAAACTTTTATATAATGGTTTAGGAGGTAGTAAATTTCAGTGCTAATTAGAGGTTTCTGGAAATACAGTAATGTCTAGAACCCCAGTTATCCAGTAGTTTAAGTAATTTTTCAGTTATCCATTCAGAAGTATCAGAGCCCTGCCATGATCCCTAGTCTTCAATCCATAGAAAAGAAATAAAAACCACCCTTAGATGACTAGTATTAGGTATAAAATTAAGCTTTCTGGCTTTATTACCCAATTTTTCTTGAAAATGTTTTGTTTCATATTGTAGCAAATTAGAAAGTAGTAGCAGGTATACCAACAGGAGTGAAAATTGAAAGTTGTCTTAAAGGAAAAGATGGAAGAATCCTCAACTAGAGAAGCACTCATACTCCTCGATATGATAATAATGATGACTTAAAATCATTAAGAAGAGGCTAAGTTGATATACATACTGTATTTAATAAGGCAAGAAATTACCTAATTGTAGAAAATAGTCAAAGTGTTGATGGATAAAGGCTTGTGAGGTATAGGCAACTGTGGAATAGTGAAAATAACACTGAAATTGGAGACAGTAGATTTGAGTTTGTTTAAACTTAGCATTTACTAGGTATGTGACTTCATTCAAATAATGACTCCCATTCCTCTTAAACTCAACACCATGGCCCATTCTGGCGTTTGTCATCACCTTAATCTCTTCCATCAATGAAATTTTTAAAATATTACTTTACCTCAACTTGATATTTTACTAATTTTCTTACTACTGCTAAATAATCTCAAATTCCATATTCTTTCATTCCCCTCACCTGCGTCTGCCGTGCTGTTGTTTCCCTGAGCCATAGACCCAGTGATCAACTACTTGAATTGCTTTCTTCCCTATCTCTTTAACTCCCCATTTCCCTGATCTTTCTGCTGTACTTTCTCTATTGCTGTAAACTCACAATGCTGGATCAGTTGCTATTCTTGGTCTGAGAGGCACAGCAGGAGAAAATGACACAATTATGTAAATTGTTGCTACTACAAAAAATAGTTTTCATTCTCCATGTAGTCCTTAGTGCCTCTCAATTTTTAACATCTAAGTCTCAGTTTTTTCTTGGTAAAATGAAAATAATAGGATATTTTTGAGAATCAAAGAGGTAATATGTATAAAGCACTTATTACAGTGCCCAGAATATAGTAAATCCTTTTTTTTTTTTTCCCCTTGCGGGGGAGGGGGCTGGCCGGTCTAGGCATCTGAACCCTTAACCTTTGATGTTATAATATCATGCTCTAACCAACTAAGCTCGCTGGCCAGTTCACCAGGATGTAGTAAATCTTGAGTATAAGTTGTTGTTGTTTTATTATCTGGACAACTATTTGGAACATTCATTCCTTTCTGTGCATTGCCTTACACCCCTTCATCCCCCAAAACACTTGGCAGATAATTTCACCTTCTGTGTCACCAGGCAAGAGCTCTCTTAAATTCTAACCCTACCCCAACCTCTGTGCAACCATATTTGTACTGTCGTTTTTGTCTATTTATACTTAGAACTTTATATTGCGATTACTGTATTTTGCCTACTAAGCTATGAACTCTTTAAATTAAAGTCAGGGACTAAGTTACTAATTAACGTTAGCACTTTGCACAGTACCTGGCGTATGGCAAATCTTCAGTAAATGTTTGTTGAATGAATAGTCTTGTGCCTGACTGCTTCTGTCTCACAGAAAGAAGGGTCCCTTGTTCTGTACAATTTCACTGCTTGTTTCATCCTATCCTCCCTTCATATCTACTGTGGGACTTTCTCCATAAGTTAGCCCTTCTCTTTCCCATATTTCCAGCCTCTTCACTGCAGCCCCAAAGTATGTAAAAGTCTTCCATTTATAAGCATAGCTATCTCTTAACCACTCCAAAAAAAAAATCATTCCTTGGCACTACTTCACTCTTGAGTTTGCTTCAGACAGGCTTCTTCTCTTCCCACGACCTTATGGAAACTGCCGACGGAGTTTACCAGTGACATCCTAACTGCCACATCCAGTGATTGATTACTCATTGTACTCTGCTTGTGCATTCTGTATCATTTCAAGTTATTGACCCCTCCCTTCTTCCTGAAAATCTGTCTTTGACTTTTGTAACACCATCCTCTGATTTCAGTCTATTTTTTTTAACCATTGTATCTCAATTTTAGTGGCATCTTTCTTTTCTCACTTATTCCATTCATTTTATCATTACTGTTTTTAATTCTCCCTCAATTAACTGTGAAATTTGTTGTCTTCTCTGTGTTCTTCTCTGTGACTGCCTTATTTTTGGGTTCTCATCTCTTCTCTGAATTATCACAACTACTTTCCATCTTATCTCCATGCCTCCAGACTCTCCACACCACCCTTTCCAGTCCATTGGTTACCTATTGCCAAAGCAATCTTTTTTTTTTTTTTTTTTTTTTCTTTTTTCGTGTCCGGCAACGGACCGCAACCCTCAGTGTCGCGCCCACACCGGACCAGGACCGGCAATGGGATCGCAACCCTCGGTGCCGCGCCTGCCCCTCGCTCAGCCAGTGAGCGGGAACTGGTCTGTATGTGGGATCCGAACCCTCGGCGGGAGCGCCACCACGCTCCCAAGCGGCGCACTGCAGCAGTGTGCCACCGGGCCGGCCCCAGCAATCTTTTTAAAACCAAATTTACTGCTTACAACTGTTCCATGGCTTTGTCTGTAGGATAAAACACAAACTCTCCAGTTAGATATTCCCCAGTCCACCCTACCCTATATATCCCAAGTTATTAACAATGTTTTAGATATGTTCCTGGCTTTTGTCTTGTGGTTATGTTGGTCCCGTTTTTCTGGAATTCCCTTTCTTCCCAAATCTGCCTGGGAAATTCCTCACAACTCTATAAGATGTAGCTTCTCTGAAACCTTTCTGTGCTTTATCTTGAATTGACAACCTCCTTATTTTTCCTCAAATCTATTGCAGTACTAATTGTGCTATGATACTTGTTCACTCACAGTTTCCCTCCCCTGTCTGCCTGTCCCTGGGTGGTGAGCTCTTTAAGAGTAAGAAATATGTCTTACCTATCTTTTTATTCCCAGGGCCTGATACATATCAGTGAAATTATTAAAACAAATGAGATTACATGTTATAAACTCTTAATTACCATGCAAACATGAGACATTAGGGATTTGGTTTTAGTTATAGAGAAAATGTGTGTATGTGGAATACTGTTTTGCCCAACTATGCAAGATTATATATACTCATCTGATCTTTTGTTTGCCAGTAATCTCATCCTGTTAGTAAATAATATGAGAGAAGTGTATATTAAAAAGTGTTAAAAGGATACTGCAGGACTGTGGTCCAAGACTAGCACTGTATATCAGCAGCTTCATTCATTTCTCTGCTCATTCACAAATGATAGGGAAATTATGCAGGGAAAGATACTACATCATTGCCTTTAACACAAATCTTTATAGCTGCTTCTGCATGTTAACATGTTACATAGAAGGTTTTTATTTTAACTTTTAAAACTTATGAACTATACATACCATGGACTATGAACAGTTTAAAGAATAATAATAAATCAAACACCAGTGTATCCATCACTGAGCTTAAGAAACAAAGGTCTTGGGCCGGCCTGGTGGCGCACTGCTATAGTGCACCGCTTGGGAAGCGCGGAGGCGCTCCCGCCGAGGGTTTGGATCCCACATACAGACCAGTTCCCGCTCACTGGCTGAGCGAGGCGCGGGAGCAACACCGAGGGCTGCGATCCCGTTGCCGGTCCCGATCCGGTACGGGGGCGACACTGAGGGTTGCGATCTGTTGCCGGACACGGAAAAAGACAAAAAAAGAAAAAGAAACAAAGGTCTTATGTGTATGTTTCCTCAATTGCATAGCCGTCCCTTCTCTACTGAGGGAATCCTTATCCTGAAATTGTTCATTATTCACTTCTTTATAGTTTTATCACAAAAATGTGTATCTCTGGATAATTATTTAGTTTTGTTCATTTCACACTTTATTCAAATGGAATCATATTGTATGTATTTTTTAGTATTTGATTTTTTTTTAATTTAAATTTTTTATTGAAATGTATTAAGTATACATATAGTGATCAAATCAGGGTAGTTAGCAAATTCATCACGTAAAAATTTATCATTTCTCTGTGACGAGAACATTTAAAACTCTCTTCTAGCCATTTGATAATATGCAGTAAATTATTGTTAATTATGGATGCCTAGTTCAACTGCACACTTATAGAACTACTAAATCACTGATTTTGTCTTTGTAAAGCAAGTTTCTTGGTGCTATCTTAAGATGTGAAACCTAAAATAAAATAAGCAAGCATATCGTTGTACCTTAAAGCTTCTTCCTAAGCTTCTTTTTAAAAAAAATTTAATGTCAATTGATAAGGAACAAATTTAACACAAAGATTAACATCCTTAATGGAAAAAGGACTCTTAAAAATGAATTAGATGGGCCGGCCCGTGGCTCACTCGGGAGAGTGAGGTGCTGATAACACCAAGGCCCCGGGTTCTGATCCCATATAGGGATGGCCGGTTCGCTCACTGGCTGAGCGTGGTGCTGACAACACCAAGTCAAGGGTTAAGATCCCCTTACCGGTCATCTTTTTAAAAAAAAAAAAAAAATGAATTAGAAAAATTTAAGCAGAAACTTGGTGAAGGACACAAGCAGATAAGTTACATACCCCATAGAAACACTCGTGTCTAGTAAGTATACTCTAAGATGTTGTTGCTGGTAGTTGGTGTTAGTCATTGACTGGAACAATTCCATGTGGCCTTTCCTGCTTGGTGGTCTCTGAGAAATCTGTCTTCTTACAACGATGGCTAGTTTCCTCCACAGTAATCAATCCCTAAAGCACTAAGTGGAAGCTACCCAGCTGTTTCTGGGCCAGCCTTGGGTGTTGCTCAGCATCAGTTCTGCTGCATTCTGTTGCTTATAAGTGAGTCACTAAAGTTGGTCCAGAATCAAGAGGAGGGGTTACAGACCCCTAACTTCTCAGTGGCAGGAATGTTGAGGAATTTGCTGACATTGTAAACCTCAAGCCTAGAATATGGAATTTTCATGAATGTTTTTCCTTGTGTGCTTGAGAAGAATATACAGTTGACCCTTGAACGATATGGGTTTGAACTGTGCAGGTCCTCTTATATGTGGATTTTTTTCTATAAATATATTGGAAAATTTTGGTTAAGTATGTCATGCATTAATGACATACTTAACCAAATAGTAGGCTATTAGTAGTTAATTACTTAAGTACTTTACTGCTACTTAAGTAAGTAGTTAAGTTTTGGGGAAGTCAAAACTTACACATGGATTTTTGACTGTGCAGGGCCGGGGTGGAGGAGTGGATGTCAGCTCCTCTAACCCCCAAATTGCTCAAGGGTCCACTGTGCACTCTGTTGGTTACAAGGTTTTATAGGTGTCCATTAATTTAAGCTTGGGTGTTCTGTGGGTGGAATCTATTATATTCTTACTGCTTGCCTACTTGCTAGCTTGGTTTATGTTATCTGCTTATTTAATCAATTATTCTGATCAATCAATTATTGAGAAGTAATTCTTTTTTATATGTTGAAGCTACTGTTACTTGGTTCATAAAAGTCCAGAATTGTTTTATCCTGCTGCTGAATTGAGCCTTTTATCAACATGTAGTGACCCTTTCATCTCTTGTAATGGTTTCTGCCTTAAAGATTATTTTGTCTCATATGATATAGTTCCACCATCTTTCTTTTGTTAAGTATTTGCCTGTTATATCTTTATTATTTTACTTTCAATATTTCTGTGCCCTCACATTTTAAGTATGTGTCTTATGAGGTGCATATAGCTGGGATTTTATGTCTTATCTGAAGAGTTTAGCCCATTTATACTGATCATGATCACTGATTTATTTGTATTTTTGTATTTTCTTATTTTTACCTTCTATTTGACTTACTTTTTCTAGTCTTTTTCCCTTTCTTTATGGCCTGTTTTTTGGGATTAAGAATCCATCTCTTACTCTATTTTTTTCCTCTCTACTAATTTGGGATGTTTCTATATTTCTGTTCACAATAGTGTACTCTGGAATTTTTATCCTGCGTATTTAACGTAAAATTAAATATTGCTGTTTTTAATGGTTTTCTGATTAATACAGAATGTTCCAACCACTACCCTCCTGATTTATATGCTATTTTTGTCTGCAGTTTTAGTGTTCATTGTGTTTTTAAAAATATCTCAATTTTAACATATAGTCAGTGTTTATTTAGATTTACCCACGTTTAACTTTTATTTTGCTCACCATTCCTTTTTGAATCTGAGACCTTTCTTCAAAAATAATTTTCTTTCTCCCTAAAGTATGTCCTTTAGAAAAGCATTAAGTGAGGATCTAGTGGTCATAAACACATTTTCGAGACCTGGGTTTAAAGTGCATTCTTCTAGAAAGAATTCACATTTACTTCTGCGAAATGTCTATAGGCACTACCAACCTGAGACACTTTACACTAAATTTTTGATTTGGGGTGTTTCAGGCCAGGCAGATCATATAAACTTAGGCTCCAAGCCTGCCTTAAATACAGACCTGTGCTTAGGGATTCTCAGGGGGGACTTTTTTTGGTTTCTTTCCTTTCTTCCCAGCCATGGATGAGATAGGCATGACTCCCTTTAATCATCCTCTCCCTCTGCAGAGTAGGGGTATTTTTTTCTACTTTGCATAAGATGGACTTCCCTTCCAGCATTCTGGCTTTGTCTTCTGTGCCCTGCACCTGTTATCCATTGAAGCCTGGGCTTTAGGCAACTGCCAGCTCCTGCATACTTGCTTATCCCTCTGGATTCTTGCTTTCTCATCATTTCTGGCCTCTGAGGAATTTCCTCACTTCCCTGCCAGCTCAGAAATGAATTTTAAAAGATTCTTTAAAATACTTCATCAGCAACTTTGTAGTGCTATGCTGGGAGGAGTTTCTCCAAACCTCAAGTCTGTCATGTATTGCTTGGAGTTGGATTTTAAGCAATGAAGTGGACTATATTTCATTATACAATTGTTTAATAAATTTTACTAGTTTTTCTTTTCTAAAGAATTGGATTAGGGCCAGCCCGTGGCTCACTCGGGAGAGTGTGGTGCTGATAACACTAAGGCCATGGGTTCGGATCCCATATAGGGATGGCCGGTTAGCTCACTGGGTGAGCGTGGTGCTGACAACACCAAGTCAAGGGTTAAGATCCCCTTCCCGATCATCTTTTGAAAAAAAAAAAAAAAGAATTGGATTATTAAATCTACAGTGAAAAATATAACCTTCAACCTAATAGATATAGTTTTTAATGAGTTCTTCTCTCAGAAGCACAAAATAACATTGTATTTTTATATTACACTTTAAGAATATTGCAAATAATGAAATACTGCTTAAGACTTCACAATCATCATTATTAGAACTTTCCTAACCTCTTATGAAGCATAAATTCACATTTTATTTTATTCATAGATTTGGAGTTTTAAAATGTCAGGGTTAAGATAATTCTGTATCCTTTTTAACTGTTAGAGGCATAATTCTCTTTCAACAACTCTGAAGTGAAAATCAGATATTATCTCTTTTATCAGCTATCTAATCTGCCACGTTGTAATTCTTATTTTGCCCATCTTTTTCTTATTTTTACTTTGCATTTAATAAGTTATATATCCTTCCTTCCTTTCCTTCCTTTCCTTCCTTCCCTTCCTTCCTTCCTTCCCTCCGTCCCTCCCTCCCTCCCTCCCCTTTATTGCTGAGGGAAAACATATCCCATCTTGAAGCAAAACAGGAAAGTTTAGAGTCTAACTTATTTTTTCATTTATTTGTAGTCCTCTGGGCCTAGAAACCAAACGTTTGATTGAGTGGATTAATCAAGGATATGTTTTGTTGTATGCTTCCCCCCCCCCTTCGTATAATGTATGCTATACGAAGTTATTACGGGAAAAGATGGAAGAATCCTCAACTAGAGAAGCACTCATACTCCTCGATATGATAATAATGATGACTTAAAATCATTAAGAAGAGGCTAAGTTGATATACATACTGTATTTAATAAGGCAAGAAATTACCTAATTGTAGAAAATAGTCAAAGTGTTGATGGATAAAGGCTTGTGAGGTATAGGCAACTGTGGAATAGTGAAAATAACACTGAAATTGGAGACAGTAGATTTGAGTTTGTTTAAACTTAGCATTTACTAGGTATGTGACTTCATTCAAATAATGACTCCCATTCCTCTTAAACTCAACACCATGGCCCATTCTGGCGTTTGTCATCACCTTAATCTCTTCCATCAATGAAATTTTTAAAATATTACTTTACCTCAACTTGATATTTTACTAATTTTCTTACTACTGCTAAATAATCTCAAATTCCATATTCTTTCATTCCCCTCACCTGCGTCTGCCGTGCTGTTGTTTCCCTGAGCCATAGACCCAGTGATCAACTACTTGAATTGCTTTCTTCCCTATCTCTTTAACTCCCCATTTCCCTGATCTTTCTGCTGTACTTTCTCTATTGCTGTAAACTCACAAATTAAACTTGACAATATTAACACGATTTTTTTTTTAAGCTTCCAGATAAGACAATTGCAAGCCTTGTAAAATATTACTATTCCTGGAAAAAAACTCGCTCTAGGACAAGTTTGATGGATCGCCAGGCTCGTAAACTAGCCAATAGACATAATCAGGGTGACAGGTATGTTGGATGCCTTTATATAGTAACATTGTTAGGGACACTGCATTGGATTGCTTAAATTTCCTAAGGCAGGAAAATTATTACAACACATTGTAAATACTTCTGTGTACTTAGAGTTAATATTGTACCACATCATATAAAATGTAAGAATGTTGCAATAGTATAGTGTGGGGCCAAGATTCTTTATCTTAAACATGTTCAGATTTCTCTATCCTTTGATCCTGGATATTCACCCCAAGCTGTTCTTCTTTCCTTTTCCTTCCCTAGTGAACTTTGTGAATAAATATGTCACATTAGCTTCCTCTGCTTTCTTACCACCACTTATCTCTGACCGTTTCCAATTTAGTTTCTGCCCCATACCCCATTCCAATTCTTCCACTGAAAAAGCAATTTTAAAATTATTATGAACAAGTTGCCTGGTATAGTGCCTCCTCCTTGGTTCTTATTTCCCTTAACTACTCAGTAATGTTTGACACTGTCAACCACTTCTTCCTTCTTAGAATTTCTTTTCCTTGACTTTTGTGACACTGACTGAATGCTTAGCCTTTAGTCAAACCGTGATTGTTTGCTAGAGACTTCTGTCTTCTAAACCGCAATATTCCTCTTAGAAAATTTCTAGAATACTTTGCCAGTAATATTTTCAAAGTACTCAAAAAATAAAGAAAGAAAATATATTGAGTCACCTGTATTTATACTTCATCCTCAATATTACTACTATACTTATGGACTATTTTTATTGATTTTTAAAAAGGAACTTTATTTTAAGCTCCTTCCTTGGTTATTCATTTGATGTGTGACACAGTAAAGGTTTGACTCATGGGTTTACAAATTCTGCTAGCTATTTCAACTTTTATATCCAAATCCATCTCATATACATTGTCCAAACTGAATTCTTCCACACCCACTCTAGTTATCTGTTCTATCTGCATTCCCTGTCTCAGAGAATAGTGCCACCCACATACACTCAGTTACTCAAGCTAATGACCAGTTATCCTTGACTCCCCCTAATTCTTCAACATCCAGTGTTTACAAAGAGGTCTTAATTTTGTTTCCAAGTGATTTCTTTAACCTGTCTCTGTGTACCAGTACCAACATTCCTTCATTCTTACTATTTTAATGAAAGTTTTCTTAATATTTCTTACCTGGATTGTTAAATTTCCATTCTCTTCATCCCATTCTGTTTTCCACATTATTACTGGAAGAATCTTTCTAAAAGGCAAATATGGTCATATTGCTTTCTTGCTGAAAAATCGTTTAGGTTTCCTTTGGTCTTTAGAAAATATAAAAATTCTTTGGTCTGGACCCAGCCTAACTTCTTGCCTATGCCTTAGGACTTTCCTGCCTTTCTAAATCCTATTCTGCTTGGAATGCATTCCTTCAACCTAGCCTTGTCTGCCTGCTTAATTCTTGTTAATCCTTTAAAACTCAGTTTAGGTATCGTCTCCTCTGGAAAACTTTCCCTAATCTTCACCACCACCCGTCCACCAGCACACGTGAGCACACTTACATTCTTATTCTCTCTCTCTGTGTATGTTAGGTGTTTTAGCGTTTATCATACTTTTACATTTATTTACCTTTTCACTAGTCTATGAAAGCTTAGAGAATGGAGACTTTACGTTTTATCTCTGTATGTCTCCTGTATGTCTATCTAATATGGCCAACTAAATGCCCTTGAACCATCCTGGATTTATGTATTTTAGCTGTGTTTTTAAGATCTCTGGTGAAAAAAAATTCACAAACACCTTATATATAAACAAATAATCTTAACCCTTAATTTTTGAATGGAGACTAACAATATTGCAGGTAGAATAATAGTTTAAAAACTTGGTATGGTTTAAATTCAGGTTGTACCTTCTACATTTGTGACCTTTGAAAAGTTTCTTAACTTGCCTGTGTCTTACATTTCTCATCTATAAAATAATTATAATAGAAGTAGAGTCGGTTCTGCTATAACTCTCGTTATTTTTTTTTGTTTTTTTGTTTTTTTTGTCCTTTTTGAGACCGGCCGCACCGTGCTCAGCCAGTGAGCTCTGTGAGCGCATGGGTCATCCCTATATAGGATCCAAACCCGCAGCGGGAGTGCTGCCGCGCTCCCAGCGCTGCACTCTCCCGAGTGCTCCATGGGCTCGGCCCTATAACTCTTGTTTTGAAAGCATGAATTTGTTCCAGTGCAATTGATATGCTAGGGAACAATTTGAGCATAACGGGAATTTTGTGTTTGCTTATGTATGATTTTTGTCTGCAAAAAACTGCACCCAGTTGAACTGAGCACACACGAACACACCTCAAATGTGTACCAGCTACTTCAATTCATTGAGTGTTATGAACCACACAAATCTGATGTTAAAACTTTTCATCTGATTTCAAATAATCCTTCTACCACTTCACAATAATTCACAAGCTGCAACCATTTTGATGCCCACTTCCACAAGCAACCTTCAGGTCTTTTTTCAAGGTAAAGTACCATCTTTATTGTAGCATTTATGGATTTTTTTAAACCAATTAGAATGTGTAAAACAGTATTTCGATTTTTGTTAGGATCCTGCCTTTTTTTAATGAAATTTTTTTTTTCCTTTTTGTCTTTTTTTGTGACCGGCAACGGATCGCAACCCTCAGTGTTGCGCCCGTACCGGACCGGCAACGGGATCGCAACCCTTGGTGTTGCTCCCGCAACTCGCTCAGCCAGTGAGCGGCCGGTCTGTATGTGGGATCCGAACCCTCGGCGGGAGTGCTGCCGCGCTTCCCAAGCGGCGCACTGTAGCAGTGCGCCACCGGGCCGGCCCTTTTTAATGAAATTTTTGAGTGTTGTTGTTCCAGCCTTCTTTTCCCTATAAATCCTGAGATTTTATTGTAGATTTTGTGTAGTACAGTGACTTTTAAGAACACATCTGTGATGTTATAGCAGAACGGATTGTACTTACTTTACAGGGTGGTTGTGAAAATTAAGGGATTTATTACATACAAAGCACTGAGAATGATGTTTTGTATATAATAAACACCTAATATTAGCCACCATATTCATCATCACTCTTACTGGAATAATTATTTGGTCAGAACATTATAGTGATGAGAAGTATTGATGGAATTTAATCCTTGTGTATACCAGTTGTCTTTGGTTATAAGAGGTATTGTTAAGAGAGATTCAAAACTATGATTTATTATATTCAAAGGTATTCAAAGTCTGTTGGTCTGTTTGATGTACATATTAGTTGATGTGTGTATTAGTTGAATGAGTGATGTATAAAATCCTAAGTGTAACATCAATTCTCCTGAAATAAAATTTAAGAGGTTTTGGTATATATCCTTTTCTTTTATCGAGTACTTAAAAATTTACATAGACTGATTCGAATTTGGGATTATTTTGTTGAAGGTTCAGAATGCTAAGCAAGTAAACAGTGCACTTAAACAGAAAATGGAAGGTGGAATTGAAGAATTCAAACCTCCTGAGGTATGTTATTGAAGAATACATGTGACTAAGTGTAGTGAATCTTTGTTCTTTGAGTTATTCAGTGTTTAAGTACTACTTTGATCACATGTGATAGTACTTTGAAGGTTTCATAATACAGATAATTTGTTATATCTCTGTTTTTTTTCTTTTAGATAGTTGATCTTTTAAGGCTTGGCTAATCACTTTAATTATTTCTTTCCTGCCCTTAGCAATTCAATATCAAGCAAGGTAATTAGGGAAAGTAGCTATAGGAGTAGGCACAGTGTATGTGAAACTAGAAGGTCATTGATGAGCAAGCCAGTGCACTTCTGGGTCTACAGCAATGTTTGCTCAAAGCCTTTTCCTGTTTGTGTGAACTAGGAACACAGCAAGAAGAACATCACAAGAAAAGGAGTTCATTATAACAGTTTTAACAAATTTTTATTTTAATGTTAGATATTTGTCTCTTGGTTCAGATTTCCAATTTGGATTTTAGTATGTGAACTTACATTCTTGGACACATATCCATGAAAATATAAAATCTAAAAATAAGATATAGATTGATCATTTTCTCAAGTCTTACTTGTATTTCAGCTGAAACCTAGATGTTTTTGATATTTGTGATAATTATAGGAGTACTTAAATGCCCTTAAGACCCTTAAAGTCCAATCAAGTCTTTTTACAGAAACTTCTACTATAAAATCTTTTCTCTTTTCTTTCTTTTTTAAAGACTCCTATGTTGTTCTTCATATCCTGGGTTTGCCTTTCTATGTATATGATAATCAAATAATCTTATTTGGTCCTAATGGGACTTTTTCCCCCCAAATCACAGGCTGACTGAAATATCTACAGATGAAATATTTGTGAGGGGTTGGGGGGAGGCAGAAGAGTAGCACTTCAGAAACCATGCACCATATGCCATCTTAATCGTTTGAATCTTTCAGAAAGGAAGACTTGTTATGAAAAAAGTTCTTTTTGTTTGTTTGTTTTGAATAATCTCTTTCTAGAAGGTTAGGTTATGGAAAAGAATGAAAAATACATAGACTGTTACTTCAAACCCTCAGGTAAACTGGCACACAAAGGACGGTGTAATACAAAAAAATACTACTTTAATTTGTTATATTATTGCAACAGGGTTAGCCAGTTAGCTCATTTGGGAGAGCATGGTGCTGATAACACCAAGGTCAAGGGTTAAGATCCCCATACCAGCTAGCTGCCAAAAAATATATATATTATTGGAACAAAAAATTATTTTAAATGTTGTATTGAAATTATTTTAATTTTGTATTTAATTATGCATTAAAATGCATAAAAGCAAAAACTTAAAATGCCTATAATTTCATTATTTAAGAATCAGGGCTGGCCGACTAGCTCAGTGGGTTAGAGTGCAGCCTTGTAACACCAAGGTCACAGGTTCAGATCCCTGTACCCGTCAACCACCAAAAAAAAAAAAAAAGAATTAAATAAAACATATACAGTAGATATTAAAAACATTTATGAAAATATGAGGAATAACTTTATGCTAACAAGTTTGAAAATTTAAACGAAATATAGAAATTCCTCAGAAAATATATTTTATCAAAATTGTCTGAAAAAGGAAGAAAAGCTGAATAATTTATAATCATTAAATAAAATTAAGGAATAATAGACATTTTTCTTACAAGAAAACACCAGGCCCAGACAATTTTACAGAAAAAAGTCTACCAAATTTCAAGGAAAAGATAAATCTAATCTCAAATTTTCCATAAAATTACAGGACAACCTCACTCATTATATAAAGAAAGCTGTGAAAGTACAGTAGCATTTTGCAACTTTCCTATATGCTGCCTCATTTGATCTTTATGTAACTTCATACAGGTAGGAGAAGCAGATACTATTATTTTACATGAGGAAACTGGGACTCAGGTTGATTTGTTCAAGGTCACACAACTAGTAAACAATGGAGCTCTGGCTATATTTCAGGTTTTCAAAGTCCTGATTGGAGTCCTAGATGAGTGTATATCATGCTGCCTCTTCACTTTTGGAAGTTTTCATATAATAGCAAAGTTGTATATTAGATTCTCACATTTTAATGCAGTTATTGGGTTAGAAGTTATCAAACGTACAGCTTTTGGTTTTTTAAAAAATAATGATCATAATGAAACAACCAAAATCTTAATACTCTAGCCATCTGTACATTGAAGTTTGAATATTACTTTGGGGTGATTTATTGAACTCATATGACTTGAAAAATGTATATATGTTTTATCATCTAGAAAGTCCCCAGGATATATTTATATTTACCACATTATTCCTATTGCTTTTGAGAGGAGGGCAATTTGAATAGATATATTTCAAGATACTGTACTAGATTAACAATCACATGAAAGACCTTGTAAAATCATGTAATCCATTCCCTTACCTTTAGGTTTAGGTTATACCTAATCAAAGAATGTTAATAACCTTTGCAATAATTACAGTAGGCCATTAAATGAAGTAACTCCTCTGGAAGTAAATAGTTACTAAGGTGCTTTACTTATTAATTTGGTTGTATTTGTTATTTTCATTTAGGGAAAAATTTGGTGAAGAAAGTCCATTCACTTCCACAAGTTTTTATTGATCACCTATTTCATGTAAGGCACTGTATTAGACACTTTGGGAAGTGTGGGGGGCGGGAGGGAGGAGCACATGAAGGTGAGGATGAGATGAGGTGATTTTTTCCTCTTTGTAAAAAACTCATGGTCTAGGTAGAATGTTACAAGACAAACTGATAAAAGTTATGTGATAGATTTATGAGCAAGGTGCTATAGGAAAACAGGTGGGCATTATTCATTCTGGCAGGATAATCAGGGAAGACTTCCTAGAGGAGGAGGGATGTTTCAGCTGAGGTTTGAAAGATAAGTGGGATTTTTGCACATATGAAAAGGGCAGAGGAGGGCATTCCGGGCAGAGGGACTAATAATGAGCAATGGTTTCATGCTGAATGGTACATTGAAAATATAAATCCAGTGAGGTAAATTAAAAGCACTTTAAAAAACCAGGCAATAGGTATTCCATGAGCATTTATTATGTGCTCATTATTGTGCTAATTGCTATTGAGAAGTCAATGGAAGCGTAAAATCTTTTCTCAAGTATGAGGGTACTTCAGAAAGTTCATGGAAGGGCTGGCCAATTAGCTTAGTTGGTTAGAGTGAGGTGTTGATAACACCAAGGTCAAGGATTGGGATCCCCACACCAGCCAACTGCCAAAAAAAAAAGTTCATGGAAAGATTAGTATTATCTTTTAATTTTATTTTTCTGTGAACTTTTTGAAGTTCCCTCATATATTGTCTACTTAGGGAGGCAAAGTTGGATGCAGAGGAGGAATGAACACTGGGTGTGAGAGAGGAGCAGTGGCTTCTTTGTGATAGAGTTCAGTGGGAAGGGCCAGAGTATAAAAGTCCTTATGAAAGCTAGAAAGCAGTGTTCGCCTTTTCGATTAAGTCAATGGAAAGACCCTATAGTTTCTTCAGTATAGGGAGGATATAATGAAAAATTTTAATTTTAGGAAAATTATCCTGGCAGTATCATGCTGCATAAATTAGAACAGGGAAACTTTATAGCTGCTAAAATACTAAGCATGTGAGTGATAAATGGTAAAGGCATATCAGTATGGATGGGTATTCGTTGTGGGAATGGAAGCAAGTGATAAATCCAAAAAACACTGCAAAGTAGGAAATTAATATGTCTCTTTGAAAGTATGTGAGAGTGCTGGGGTGGTGGTGGCATTTTTTGTTATGATTTGGTTTATTTTGGATGGAGATACATAGGTGGGGGCAAGGAGATTAATGAATCTAGGAAGAAAGAATAATTATAACTGAAAAAGGAGATCTTTTTGAAGCTAGAAATTTCCCTTCTAGATGGGAAAGGTGCAAAGATGGGTGCAGAGGTGGGTAACATTATTACGTCATTATGGATGTTGGATGGAATTTTCAGCATTGGGTAGAAGGTTTAATTTGGTGACCTTTTCCTATTCTTCCAACTCAAAGATACTATGAATCTACCACTGACAAAAATGGGAAAGATGTGAAGACAATTTAGCAGGGAAAGGATGCAGTAAAAATGCTGAATTCACTAAGGATGTCATAGATTGTTCTAGAAGGCTCTTTGGGACCTTTAATATTATTATATATTGTTTTATATTATTATTTTTAAAACAGCAGCATTTCAGACTGGGACTTGTTGTAGAAGAATACACTCTATGGTACCACCTAAATAACTACAACTACCACATGGTTTTAGATTTCTAGATATATTCTAGTTTTCCTTTGTTTAAATTAAATAAATCTCTACCGAAGTTTCTTGGGTCTAAAAAAGAATATAGGGCCGGCCCGGTGGTGCACTCGGTAGAGTGCGGCGCTTGGGAGCGCGGTAGCGCTCCCACCGAGGGTTCGGATCCCATAT
>NW_007729156.1:60189-72020 GCF_000696425.1 Galeopterus variegatus
CCAGTCGTGGTATGGGCGCGACACTGAGGGTTGCGATCCCGTTACCGGTCACAAAAAAAGACAAAAAGGAAAAAAAAATAATAAAAAAATATAAAAATCAGTAACTGACAAGAATCCTGTATATTTAAATTTTTTGACCCTATTTCTCTTTCTGTCTCCGTTCTCTTCCACTGCTTTCATTTTGTCACACATAGACTGTTTAACCTTATACACTTTCATTTTTCCTGCATTTTCCCACTAAAGCCACTTAAAGGTTAACATTGGCACTGATGACCAAATTCCACAACTTTTAATTCCTGATTCCCCTTACCTTTTTCTGAGCCCTTGATACAGATGACTGACTACCCCTCTTTCTTTTTCTTCGTTTAACTTTTCAGAGGCTTTGTTCTCTTTTATAACTATTATGTTTATGTTGCCTTCTCAAGCTGTAATTTTCCTTTCTATACATAAATATAAGCATACTCCAATCCTCAGAATTCATTTCTTTCCTCTCGGAGATACACAATCTCACCACTTCTTTTTATCCTCAGAATTCATTTCTTTCCTCTCGGAGATACACAATCTCACCACTTCACTGTATTAAAGTCACATCATATGTATGTTTAAATGATACAAATTTAACCACAGACATTCAGCCAAATAAGAGAGCGGGTTGAGAGAGAGAGAAAAAGTGTTTAGTGATAGCAAGTGCAATAGTGATGGCAATTCTGCCTGAACTCCATTTTATTGAGTGTATGCCCAGAGTGAGCAGTCATGAACTGCAAAACAAGAATCCACTATTCCTTTAATTAGTCCTAGCTTCCATGTGCCTCTTATGTGAGTATCTCTTAGAAGTGAGGTAGATTCTAGTATTTAAATATATTTATTTAATAAAACACTACCCTAAATTTAAGCCAACAGCTTCAGCTGGAGTTTAACTGAAAAACTAGTGGTCCATTCCAATGCTGGAGTAATAACTGGCTATGTGGACATATTGAGAGACTGTGTGCCTGTCTCCATTTCTCCCTTTGTAAGAACATTTCAGGAGTAATTTTGGAGAAGGAAACACACACACACACACACGCACACACAAAGTTTATAGGCTGATTTTAGAACCTCACATCTGAGTAAGATATGACTCCATTGTTTTTCCTTATAACAATTTCCTAGACCCGTCAAAAATGTGTTTGAGTAAATGAATCTATTTTAGCCTCAAGTGGAACCTGAGCTTTACCTCAGTGTCCTGCCTAGTACCTCATTCTCGGCGTATCTCAAATTAAATTAATCTTAGCCTTGCCTTCCCACATCTCCCAAACCAGCATTTCTTGACTTCCTAGGTTCTTAACAGCATCACTTCTCCTTGCTTTCCAGACTTAAAGTCTTATTCTGGTTATAATCATACCCCTCATCCCCTGCTCCCCCCAAAACAAAAAGATACAACTGTTGCTTATTAAATTTACTGTGTGAGTTTATTAACCTTACTTTTTCTGTCCTTCCGAAAGTGGTCCTTATTGTATTTCAGTTTAATTAAATATTTACCAACTTTCCAAGCTTGTTTATCACTTCTTCCTGACACAAATCCTGTTGTTCCCACACGGAATGCCTTCTCATCTTTGCCCTTCATAAACTTCTCCTATTCTGAAGCCCATCTCAAACTCTAACCCTTCCAATTTTCCTTTTTCCTCACTTCAGTCATCATGACTGTTCCTCCCTTCTTTGAATTCCCAATACTGTATACTCTGTACTTTTTAATTTTAATTTATTTGTGTTTATCCAATCCCCTGTTTTTCTTGTGAATTATATGAGGTTTAGATGAAAATAGATTTTCATAGTGCATGTAATTTCTCTTTCATTTTTTGTTTTGTTCCCTTTTCATTAATGATACCTTTTCCTCCAGTTTTTGCCTTTCAGATTTAAAAGGTATTGATTGATCAACTTTTGTTTGCTCAGGCACTGTGCTACATGCTTTTTTTTTTACATATGTTCTAAATATCTCCTCATATTTAGTTATATTTAATCCTGAGAGCAAATTGCAACATAGGTATTGCAACTTGCAACATAGGTATTGCAACTTGTATGTACAGAAGATCCTCAGTATCCAAGTTCTCATTAATCTAAGGAATGCACAGAGAAGCAAAAGTTGCCAAACAAAAATGTACTCAATAATGAACTGATAATTTACAAAATTAGGCTCTACTCACCAACTCTTCTTAATTAACTGTAGCTGTTATATCTGTTCCTCCATCACATGAACACCCTTCTCTGTCACTGTCTTGCTAATACAACGCAAATATAACACAAACCAAAGTGAAATTGTAAACGTTGCAAAAGAAGTCTATTAAAGTGCAAGAGAATGGCTTCAGTTACCTACAAAATTGTTGACACATGAGTATCCAGCACAATTAACAATTGAAGAAAAAAAGATGACTCATAGGCAAGCACTGCAAAAAATAATTTGAGTAACAAAGAATTAAGAGAGACCTTTAAGAAAATTATTGAAACCCTCAAATAAAAAGTGACCCATTTTATCATCGTGTTGTGAATTTTAAAGCAGAAAGATGTTGTCCCATTATATAGTCAGAAAAGATATGCCCAAAATAAAATACATTAACTAAATTATTAGCTATTTTTAAAATTGAACCGATTTTCAGAAGTTTTAGTTTTATATTTCAAATTAAGTTGTAGTCATTCCTTTATTTTTTCACCATTTACTGTGAAATATTTGAACCTGTTTTAAATAGGTTCCAGTATCAGTTGATCATTGTATACCAAGGTATTAGTCCGTTTCTGTTGCTTATAGTAAAATACTTGGAACTGAGTGATTTATAAGAAAAAGAAATTTATTGCTTACGGTTTCAGAGGCTGGGAAGTCCAAAGTCCAGGGAACACATCTGGTGAGGGTCTTCTTTGGTGGTGGCTTTAGCAGTGTAGGGGACTCACATGGCAGAGCAGAGAGAGAAAAACTCTCACCCGCTCTCCTTTTAAAGTCCTTAGAACCATGCCCCTGACCACCATTATTAATCCATTCACGAGTACATGGTCCTACAATCTCATCACCTCTTCAAGGCCCCACCTTTCTATTACCATAATAGGATTTCCTACCCTCAACAGTTATAGTGGGAATTAAGCTTCTAATACATGAACTTTGGGGAACACAATTCAGTCAATCCACAGCATCAAGGACCTCTTTTATCTACCTTTTACAGCTATGATGGCATTAGATTGCTTATGTGTTAACTCAATATTAGCTTCTCCATTCTTATTACTCCCCTTTTTGGGAAACATTTAAATTTCTATTTTTTCCTCTATCAACTTTTTAAAAATTTGTTTTTCACTTTTTTAATTGATTGTACATGTTTGTGGGGTGCAAAGTTGACTGTCAGTAGCTGCGTACAATATGTGATGGTCAGATCAGGATAGCTTATTCATCATCACAATACGTAATGATTCTTTATGTCCATTAGGCAATTTCTCATTAATTCTCATTAACCTCTTTCCCTGTCTCCCTCCCCCTTTCCTATTCTAGTAACCACAGTTCTGTTCTCTCCTTTCAAAAGTTCACCATATTACAGCTTCTGTATGACCCTCATAATTTCTCCTGTTCCCCCTCTTTTTTTTTTTCTTTTTCCCTCTTGTTCCTTTGCCTCATTGCCAATGTCCTAACCTTGAGGATTTCCGCTGTCTGCTTTCTGGCCTGTCTTGCTGTACCTTTTTAATCTCCTCATCTGGAATTCTGTGATTTCTATTTTAGGTTTTTCCCTCCTTTAAGTCATTTTTTACTTTTTCCTTTCTCTCCTAATAAAAGTTTTTTTTAACTTTGAATTTTTCTTTCATTCTTCCTTCTGAATACTTACTTATACCTCTTCATTCATGGCAAGAAAGTTGGTGTTACCCAGAACCTCTGTGTACTGTAGAAATGCTTATTGCTAAGAACGTGGGTGAGACAAGACCTAAACATCACTTCTCAAGGGAACCCTGTTTTGCCCAGCATGTCCAGGTATTACACCAAGCCATTCTATCTTGGCAGTTCCTTCTGCAAACCTCTGCAAGCTGGAGTACTTATTTCTGTTCTTCCTTCTACTACCAAAGCTCCTTGATTTACTATCAGTGGATATACACTAAAGAAATTTGATATTGTAGTTTACCATAATAAAAATACTAAACCTGGGATTTTTTAAACAAAAATATTGGGAGGTCCTGGGAGAAAAAAGTCCACTCTTATCAGTGGGCCTCTTTCTGCCTCAGAAATGTAAAGAAATATTTTAGGACTTAGGCCTCTTCTACAGGCCTCTGCTAATTAATACCACTGTTTTAGTGGGAATGCAGATAAGTTTAAACTAAATATGAAGGGAAAAAATTTAGAGAGAGTCATAGACCCTCTCTAAAGAAAATAAAGTCTCTTAAATTTTAAAACTAGGCTAAAATTAATATCTGCAATGTGTGATAGAAACATTGTAGTTGGAAAATGGGCATCTACTCTAACAGATTTTCTCAGTTTTTAATATCTCTGATTAGAGTATAAATGTAAATGTTGTTTATTCTCCCAAATTGGTACATTTCCCTTTTATCATCTTTCTGTGTGGGTAAAAGGTAACTCAGAATATATATTTTTAATCTTTCTAAAAAAGGAATCTTCATAAATCAGAATTTTAGTAATCTCATGTCTGTGATTTGGTGAAAAGTTAAAAAAAAAAAAATCTTTGGAAAAATGTCTGTCTTCATATCCTCATTAGGAAACTTCTCTTTAATTTTGTAGTCAAATCAGAAAATTAATGCCCGTTGGACCACAGAGGAGCAGCTTCTAGCAGTGCAAGGTATATTAAAGATAAGCAGTTATTGTTGTTAATAATTATTTAACTTGTGAAAGGTGACTACCATAGTTCTTCCTTTCCTTTAGAAATGGATCAAGAAAGGGCTCTTGTGTTCATCACAAAGTCCTGGTGACCAGGAATTCTTTGTTGTTTTTGTGGATGTGACATATTGAGTCTATGTGCATTTTGGGTCCTAAACAGCATGTAATGCATTCTCAGCACTAAATAATTGATGGTGATGACAAGCATGAACAAGTCATATGGGCTCTGTGTGCCTCTGCTTCAGTATTCCTGCAATTGGGTTTGTTCTTACTATATCATTCATTGATAACACATACTTAAAAGCATAAACAAATTATGATATGTTTCTGGTTTTTCTAATTACTCTGTATAATAGTGTTTCTCTATTTGATAGATGTCAGGTACTGAATGTATTAACTATATGCTTAACTTTCAGTGTATCATACCTTAAAGAGATGTACCACTGAATGCTTAGAAACCTGACTTTAAATGTACATATTTTAAAAAAGAGACTTGAGACATATCAAAAAATATACATACTATAACATTTTAAATGCACTGTTTATAAGAATGCTTTGTTAAATTATATGGCAGAGGAATTTTTATTTTATAAACATCCATGGGCAAATTGGAAGCATTATATAAACTTGGATTTCTGATGTTTGAGTTACTTAAAGAAGGAAAAATTGTATGTTTTTATTCAGTTGTGGATTTTTTTTTTTCTCTTCAAGATAAACTACCTGCAGGACTGATTGTGTAATTTAAAGTTTGGTCTATGTTTTGTTTCTTCCTGGTTGAGCCCTCTTTGTGTTGGGTACTAATAGTTTTTTTGTCCAGGTTAACTACTATGAAAGAATGGGGCCCCAGTGAAACATATAAGTCTATCTTTTAAAATATTTCCAAATATTCATCAGAGAACATATTAAATGCAAAAATGCTGTGTAAGCATTATTCTGATAGGAGAATAATGTAATTAAAGATTGACCGATAGATGATTTTGCAGTTTGGATTAGAGAGAATAAGAAATAACCAGTCAGCATGATTTGAAAATGTCACAGGAGGGTGCCAGCAAGATGATGTCAGCCTTCTCTTTGGCCTATACAGCAAAACACAGTCTTTTCATAAATAGCTGTTACTATGAGGCAGGGTGCTGGGTGTGCATTGAGCATATCCGTATTGTAAAACTAAGTTTCTGAATGAGCCAGAATAAGATTTAGTTAGTTTTTAATGTTCAATAAGAGATGTTTTTAAATTAGACAGATAACTTAAATTTTTGTTTAAAATATTAGTAAGCATTTTCAGTGACTGCTTCGTATTCATTTAGAACTGTGGCTTAGAGCTGTAGCATGCTTATTTTGAATAGGCATTGCTTTTATTCATGTAAAGCCTATGTTTCCCTCCATCATAGTATGTAGCCTGGTAAGAATTGAACCCTGGTTTCCAGTATTCAGTTGCTTAAAGGTTAGTATATTAATTCTGTACTCTAACAAATTATCTAGTAAAAGGATTTCCCAAAGAGAATCTCCAAGGAGAACCTGGGCTAATGTTTCTCTGTACAGCACTCAGGATTTGATAGTGTTCTACAGCACTACTTTAAGTGGTAGAGCCTGTTGAATCTTATGGCTGGGTTGAATATTAAGCAAATCTGCATTCAAGGGAAGGGCAATGGTAGGATTTGTATAAATAGTTTGAGCTATATATGTGGACATAGCTTATAAATATTAAAATAAAAGAAGGGAATATTAATACATTAATCAAACATTTTCTCTGTACTAACCCTTTAAATAAATTACACTAGTGCAGGAGTTTGTATGGAAGTACATGTGTTCTTAAGATTTTGAAGGTACTTTCTTAATTTATCAATGTCTCTGTTTTTATTTATTTTGACTCTGGAATTTTGTTTTCATTTTGGGCTTTTGGTTTTTTTGTTGATGTTGTTATTACATAAAATAAAACACTATAAAGCTATTTTTGTCTAAAATAGTTATTTTAAAGAGAATAAAAAAGTGCCATTTTGTTTTATGTGCCCACACATTTATATAATACTAAGAAGTGTGCCTTATAAAAAGTATAGTCATATAGTAATGTCACCTGTACCTGAGTCTCAGTGTGGTTAAGGCACATAATTGCAGTATTTGTTTTAACACGTATAGTTTGCTATCTAGAGTACTTAGCAGGCAGTTTTTGTTTTCTGGGGTTTTCTTCCATCTTTTTCTCTTTTAATCTTTTATTTATGATAAACTTTTTGTGGTATTACTCTAATGACTATTTCAGTTTTACAAAGTAATACTAAACTATATTTTGATACTAACATGTTTTAATTTGTATAGCACATTATATTCAAGAGATTTTATGCATATATTCTGATTTGACATTCATTTATTAAATGCTTTATCTTGCTTATAGTAGACTATTGCATTGACCTAGAGAAAGAAATATTGGCTCTAGTGCCACTAGTGAGATTGACAACTCTACTATTAAAAAAACTTTTTTGTTGTAACTCTTTTAAAATCAGACAGACATATTAAACCATTTTCTTTCCTAGGGCTTATTTCCCGCCTTAATTTCCTGTCCCATCTACTCATATTGTTGTTAACTAAATGCTAACTATTTAAGTAAGTTTTCTTCTTTCTCCCATAATTGGAAGAGGGGAAAATCTTCCTATCAGATCAGATAGGAATGCCTGCTTATAATTTTCTTTATCTATCACTTTATTATGTTAATTCAAATTCTACCTTTGTTATAATTTCAATAACATTCATTAAAAGTCCCCAAATGGGAAATAATTAATGCTGCTAATTTAATCCTCTTAAAATATTTGCCAAGAATGGTACTTCTACAATTTTTGTCATCTATTTCAGCCTTAAGTATCTAAATTTCCTATTATAACAAATTAGTTAACAGTGAGGCCAGTTATGATCTTCACATATTTGTGTTAATGGTAAAATATTATTCCTGCTTGTAGCTTATGTCATATATATATATATATATATATATATATATATATTATAACCTGTAATGCTTTTAGAAATTATCCTAAAATTAGACTTGATATTCATATGATAAACATTTCTTATTTAGAAATGATAGTGTAAAACATTCTTTATATTGTGTAGTGGCAGAAGCATGGTATATAATATTTGCCACTTTTATTTTAGGTCACCTCTTATAATGTGTTCATTTCCCAGTCGTTAGTGCTTAAAAAAAAAAAAAAAAAAATTTCCCCAAATAAAATCTTTGCTATTTTAGGATATACAAAAACAAAAAATTTGTCAGTTTTATCAAGATGTTAGCTTTCATTTTTAGTTCTTTTTTCATATTACCTGCTTTCTCATATGAAACAGAAAATGACAGAACTATGTCTAAATGAGTTATGCCTATAGTAAAAATTACCTTCTCTTCTTGTAGTTAGTTCACACATTCATTCCTTTTTAAGAGAAATGAAATTGCAAGTTTAGAAATTGTCTTCTTTCTAATTTTATCTCATGCTAAAAAAAAAAGCTATAATGGTTCATAAAGTAGGAGAAAAAGTAGATTTGGCAGTTGATAAAAATATAAGGATGGTAACCCAGTACATAATCAAAAGGAAGTGGAAGTAGGAGATTCATACCTTTCCATCTGAAATGTACCCTTTTGCTTTAGAGAATTTTTTCTATTACAACAGATACCATACGAATGAGTGGAGGTCCAAAATATAATTATTAACCCTTTGATGCACTTACTTCAAATAATTTAATCATTCAAAATTTCCAGCATTCTCGTAAAGGAATTGAACTTACAGCAAGGAAGATGAGAATGCAAGACCCAGAACAGAAAGGATAGGCATTGGGAAGTGATTATGTGATTTTGACTTTTAGCCCTCCCTATATGCACCATCACTGTTCTACTGCTGTTGATAACTTTGCTACCTTCTTTAACACTAAGTTCTTAGAGATTTACAGGAGATGGAAAGAAATGCAAGTTCCCAAATGGTTTGAGTTTTAAAATTATGTCTTACTGATTGAAAAGAACCACATCTCTGGAATTTATAGATGTCACTATTTTTTATTATTTCAAAAATAGATTTCCCAATTATACATGTGCACTTTAAGATATTTTGCTATAAGAAGCAGGGGGAAAAAAAAAACCAACCCTGGACTTTCAGTACCTAGAAGCAGCTTTCCTTGCCACTGGTAATGTTCCCCCACCCCTTTTTTTTAAATAGTCCAAAATAAAAATTTAAAAAGAACTTTTTAAACATACCAAAAGCAGCTATTCATGCTATCTCTTCTAGCTAAAAAAAAGAAATTCTGATTCCATGTCTAGCACTGGGAAACATATAAATGCCCATGATGTTACCATCTTACTAACTAAATCTCAAAAATATGAATGGACAAACTCCACTAATTCAGAATTTATAATAATTTAGACAGTGGCTATGCTAACATCAGTACTATTAATAAAAATATCTTCCTTAGCGAATTAAAAGTATGAACAAGAGGGCCGGCCCGGTGGCACACTGGAGAGTGCGCCGCTTGAGAGCGCGGCGGTGCTCCTGCCGAGGGTTCGGATCCCATGTGGAGAAGTACTATTAATAAAAATATCTTCCTTAGCGAATTAAAAGTATGAACAAGAGGGCCAGCCCGGTGGCACACTGGAGAGTGCGCCGCTTGAGAGCGCGGCGGTGCTCCTGCCGAGGGTTCGGATCCCACGTGGAGACCGGTTCCCACTCACTGGTTGAGCGCGGTGCGGGCGCAACACCGAGGGTTGTGATCCCGCTACCGGTCAGTAAAAAAGACAAAAAAGGAAAAAAAAAAAGTATGAACAAGAAATGTTAAAAAAAGATAAATGAATGTTTTTGTGTTGGGTAATACAGATTACATGTTGGAAATTTGGGCTGTCATAAAATGTAATGATAACAAAATATCCTAATGATTTATATTTTTACATTAATTCCCAAGCAAAACTTTAAAAGCATATATTAAAGATTATATGTTATCATCTGCCAGCATAGGAAGCTAAGTTGTTTTATTGTAACATTCACATGAAATTTAGAATTCTGACTGAAGACAATTTTTTCCTTTCTCTGGGAAATGTATTATTTGCCTCTTCCAGAGTTCACTAAATGTTTATTCTGCTAACCCTTGAAAACTGACCTCTTGCCCTACAGATGAGACTTGAATTTAGCAACTATGGTTCAGATGTACCTCAGCCTTTTAGATCTTCAGGAAGAGGGTTTGATTTAATCATTATATTTAACTCCCTTGCTGAGAAAGCAATCAGACATCCTTTTTTATTATAAACTATGAAAAAAGAATGGACTGCCCCTCCTCCCAGATACAGATTCAAACTAAGGTAGCTCTGACGCCATAGGTTGTTAAAGTTAGTTGTTCCTCTCACTAACTCCTGCTAGGTTGTCCTCTAGAAGCCCAGCTGGGGAAATCCTCTGAAGGAGCAGTCCCATTATGTCAGCTGAGCTTGCCTAGTTCTTAGTACAGTATAGAGCTTAAGAATTCCATCTTCTAACCAAAACATACTGTTGAGCATTGTCTTTGGGAGTGTGGAGGTGATAAAGATGTCAGCTATAATATATACACCTCTTCTGGTTCGGGGAAGAAAAATAGAATGTAGCTTTATAGGGAAGAAAAACCATAATTACTGAGTACTTCCTGTGTTTCAGCATTGGAGTTATGCTGGTACTGATTTGTATTCCATAGGACAGTACTTCCTAACCTTTTTCATATCTTGATACACAGGGAAAATTATGAATTTTGTCACAACACACTGGGGCAAGCAGATAAGGTAGCTGTTGTCCAACAGGAGACTGCCAAGGAACCCCAGCTCTTCCATACCCTGTCTAGCCATCCTGCAGGCTGAGGGGATTAATATCTGGGCACATTTGTTCTCAGGACACTGATTGGGATCTTCAGCCAAACTGGAAGTCTGCAGTTTGGTCTGAGCCTTAAGATTTTAGACTGGGGCCGGCCCGGTGGCGCACTGCTACAGTGTGCCACTTGGGAGTGCGGCGGCGCTCCCGCCGAGGGTTCGGATCCCACATACAGACCGGTTCCCGCTCACTGGCTGAGCGAGGTGCGGGAGCAGCACCGAGGGTTGCAGTCCTGTTGCCGGTCCCGGTCCGGTACGGGTGCGACACTGAGGGTTGCGATCCGTTGCCAGACATGAAAAAAGACAAAAAGGAAAAAAAAAAAAAAGATTTTAGACTGGCATAGATGAGTTAATAATAAACATACCTGGGTGACTTGGAAAAAGTCCTTGACATCCAAAGTCTCTAGAAAAACTAAAGCTCCTATGGGAAGTAATTTTGAGTTTAGGGTCCTTAATTTTACAAATGAAACAATTTTGAGAAGGCAGAGTCCATTGAGCAGGAGAAAATGTTACATGGAAGATCAAAAGGAATAGAATCCGAAAAAGAAGGAACAGTTATATAATGGAATCAGACTTGAGAACAACTTAAAGTTTTGGAGTATATTTTGCAAAACAAGTAGGTGCTCTGATGGTAATAATATCTTCAGACTTGGAGTCAGAAGTCAAGAAGTTATTGTGACTTCTTGCTAGGAATACAGAAGATCTAATCCTAGATTTGTTTAAGGTCTTCATTTCTAAACTCATGTGTTCAATAGGTTTAGCCATTTCTAGAATGTAAGTTAAATATCCCTTATGAAAATTAGTACACTGATGGAACATTATCTCTGGTGTTTTTTTTTTTTTTTGTCTTTTTCGTGACCGGTAAGGGGATCGCAACCCCTGGCACGGTGTCGCCCGCACCGCGCCCAGCCAGTGAGCATACCGGCCATTCCCACACAGGATCCGAACCCGCGGCGGGAGTGTCGCTGCGCTCCCAGCGCTGCATTCTTCCAGAGTGCGCCACGGGGTCGGCCCTATCTCTGGTTTTTGATTAGTAGTTATTATTCAGTGCAGTGATCTCAAATTTAGAATTTAGAAATAGGACAGAAACTCATTCTTTTCACAGTTGCTGTTTTCTAAAGTATAAGTAGTAGAAAAGTACTTGAATATTTAACA